>NC_057863.1:636031770-636331770 GCF_019393635.1 Dromiciops gliroides
CCTCCCCACCCCCTCCTTTCCCCTAATCCTTCTTTGTAAAGTGGACAGATGAACTGGCTCAGAGACTACATTTGGGTTCATCCAAACCCCTCCAGCTGCAAATGTGGGAAAGACATGGTTGGGGGGAGAGGGGGAGGTGTGGAGCTGCCTTTCCCTCCAGCTGCCTTATCCCAAACATCCAAGACAAACAATAACAGGAATCAGCCAGGGCTCAGGGCTAAAGCTTAGGAAAGACTGCGGCCATAAACGTTCAGCAGGAGGTTTCTGAGAAGGGCTCTAGGAGGTAGCTGAGCCCCACTCCTCAACACTCCCCCCCAGTCCTTAGATGGAGCACTAGTGCCTTCCCCCACATTACCCCCCTCCCCCATTGACACAAATATAGTTAATGTGGGGTGGAGGAGTCCTCACCTTCTGGACATCCCACCATGCCTCTAACTCCCTTGCGAATGTTTTCCACGTGTCAGAAAAATTGAAAAGAAAAGAAAAAAAAGGAAGAAAGAAAAAAGCCAGCATTAGCCCATAAAATCCACAGCCGAATGATTTAACAACTCTGCCAGGGTGAGAAGAAAAATATTACAAGAGTGAGTGTGTTCTGAACCAGATCAACAGACTTGCCAAACTGTGCAGCTAAACCCCTTGGAGCTGGCCTGGTGGAGGCGGATTGAAGAGACCCCAGTCGCACCAGATATCGGTACCCAAAGGCCCAGATGCCCAGACTCCCCTGGTGTTGGCAAGTGGTGGTTGCCAATGTGTTATTAGATGTGTGCTGTCGGGGAGGTGATATGCCGATTAGTTAGAGCTAATAATTCATTTTCCTGAGAGCTCCAGGCAAGTTCCTGCCTTGCTCAAAAACATTCCCTGTCCAAAGTAACCCAAGAAAACAGATATTGACACAGATCTCCTTCTTCTCCAAAGAGAGGTAAAAGGTGGGGGGTTATAGTATAGGTACAGCATGTTGCATACATGACCCTACACAATTAAAGTATGGATTGTTTTTGTTTAGCTACTTTTAATTTGTTCCAAGGAAGGATTCAATGCTGGGCAATGGATGGGGAAGCTATATCTGCAAATAACTGACGTAAAAACAGAGGACTTGAATAATGCTTATTTTTTAAAAAAAGAAAAAGAAAAAAACAAAACAAAAACCTTCTGTAGCTCTTCATTTCCTACAGGCTAGCATCCAGGTCTTCAGCCAGGCATTCATTCGCTCTCTTCAGTTTGACTTAAACCTAATTTTCCATCCTATTCTCCCTACAAGAAGCCTTTCCAGATCCCCCTTAATTCCCTCTCTTGACTATCTCCCATTTATGCTGTCTTTATCTTATTTCTACTTAGTTGTCTGTATTTTGCTCACCCATTATTACACTGTGAACCCCTCAAAGACAACGAATTTCTTTGTATTCCCCAGCACTTATTAAAATTCCTGGGACATTTTAGGTACTTGAGAAATGCTTGTTTTTAGACAGTCAACATCCCACTACTCACAAATGCACAGCCTGCCCCAAATTGTTGTAACAGGTGACACTGACAGCTCAAAACATTTTACTTATATAATCTCATTTCATCCTCACAGCAACCCTGAGGCATGTATGATATTATCCCCATTTCATAGATGGAGAAATTATGGCTTGTTGATATCTGTGCCCTTTGACCTAATGAGGTCCTTGACAAACCCAAAAGTCCCATACACACCAAAATATCTACAACACTTTTGTGGTAGGAAAGAACTGGAAACAAAGGAGACAATCATATTGGGGGTGGGGAGGAAAGGCTAAACAAATTGTGGCCAATGAAAGCAATAGAGTGTCACTCTAAGAAATAACAAATATGATAAATACAGAGAAGCATAAAAAGATGTATATAACGTGATGCAAAAGGTAGGAAACTCCATGAAGAAACAACATACACAATGGCTACAACAATGTAAATGGAAAGAACAACCAACACAAAATAATTAAAAATTAATACTGCAAAATTACAAAGAATAAGGTTGACCTCAAATAAGCAATAGAAGAAGACATCTCTTTCCTTTCCTTGGCAGCCATGGAGCCATAGATCTGGAACCCATTGCATATAATGTTGGATTTTTCTCAATCTATTAGTTGGTTTTACCGAATCGTTTTTTTTCCTCTTAAAAAAATTGGTCTAAGGAATGATTCTCTGGCAAGGAGGTTATGAAAGGGAAAAATTTAAGTGAATAAAGAAAGATAGTAATAAAATTATTTTTAAAAATAATGTTAACTGACTGACTAAGGCTGACTTCTTTTAGGGAGCCCAGCAGGTGAGCTCATAAGGTGAGCAGGGCTCCAAACCCTAGGGATGGGGGTGGGGTGGGGAAAGAGTGGGAAGTCTGTCCTCTGAGCCCAGGCTGGAAAGAGAAGGGACTTGGTGAGTGCCCAGGAATGCTGACACAGGCCTTTGCCTTCCCATCCATCTGCTGAGCCCCTGCCAGATGCTTACACTGTAACATTTCCCCGATTCAGTTCATTGAGAAGTGCTGGAAACATGACCCCTAATTATTGCTTCTCTCTCTCTCTCTCTCTCTCTCTCTCTCTCTCTCTCTCTCTCTCTCTCATCTGTGTCTCTCTTTGTCTCTCTTTGTCTCTGTATCTCTCTGTATGCTTTCTTCTCTTCCTTTCCTCTTTTTCCCCTCCCTCTCCCCCTCTCTCAGAATAAATATATGGTTATTGAAATGCACTAGAATGATATTTATCAAAGCCCACTACCATCTGGAGCCAGCTCACCCATCCTGGCCTCCCTCTGAAACTTCTCCAAACCCCACCTCTTCCCCCCACCCTGCCACTTCTGCCACTAACCTTGTCAACAGGAGTATTGTGGAAGGGCCAGGACTTCATGGCCAGGTCTCCAGCCTTCCCTTTGGCCAAGTCTCTTCAACCTTCCCTAGGGGAAAGTGAGAATGAAGCAAGAAATTAAGAGACTAAATATTGGCGAGATCAAAGCTCCAAACCCAGAACTGCAACAGGCAGGATTTATGAGTCATTCACAGCCAGATAATCTATCCTCTTGACAAAGACCATGATGGCCTAACATTGTGTGTGGGGTGGACCAAGAAGTTGATACTTTTGCCCAGTGAGTCATGTTCACATTCTGTTTTGAGTCTTTAAATTCATTCCCATAAGTAACTCTATCTACATAAGATCATAGATTTAGAGCTAGAAAGGACCAAAGAAAATATCTTCATTTTATAGTGGAGGAAACTGAGGCATTGAGAAGTGTGGTGACTTGCCCAGGGTTACAAAGACCGTTAGTGTCTGGAGTAGTACTTAAACACAAGTCTCCTTGATTCTTGGGCTAATGTTGCATCTACTATGTCATGTTGCCTCATCCAGGTTAACAAGGAATTAGCCAAGTGATAGGAAGACTTATATCATTATAAGTCCACAGTGGCAGAGGAGAGAGAGCCCAGGACCACCCCACCACCTAAGCCAGTGGTTTTTTACAGTGTAAATATTTGGGCTTTTTATCCATTCTACTTATTCTCTCTACTTGAGTAGTAGCCTTCTAGTAAAGAATTGCACATGGTTACCCTTGACATTGTTGATGCCACAAGCAAGTCAGTGAATGATGGGAGCTGACTGTTTATACCTGCTCTGTGTATCCTTATAGTCACTAGCAAGTCTGATTCTTCTGAAACTATGGTGTTCCATCATATGTAGTCATGGAGCATTGCCTAGAGAATCATTTAGTTTTCTGGTCAAGACCAGTGATGTCTTGAGAGACCTCTCAGTATGGAACATGCCTCCATCAATGCAGATGAGCAACTGAACTGAGTTTCTGGGGACCCTGGGAGGTGAAATAACTTGTTCATGGGAACCGTAACTGGCATGGGTCATTGGGAGAACTTTTACCCAAGCCTCTCTGGACTTGAAGGTAGTGCAGTGAATGGAGCACTGGGCCTGGAGTTAGGAAGAATCCTCTTGATGAGTTCAAATCTGGCTTTATACACTTACTAGCTGTGTGACTCTGGGCAAGTCACTTCACCCTGTTTGCCTCAGTTTCCTCATCTGTCAAATGAGCTGGAGAAGTAAATGGCAAACCATTCCAGTAAGTTTGCCGAGAAAACTCCGACTGGGGTCATGATGTCAGACGTGACTGAACAACAAAAGCACTTATTGTCCCAATTAGGATATAAACTCATTGAGGGCAGGGAACGTTTTCTTGGTTTTTTTTTTTCTTTTTATCCCCAATACTCTACACAGTGCTTGATACATAGTAAGTGCCTAATAAGTGCTTTTTAATTAGTTATCTCTCTCTGGGAGAATGCTAATGTTTCAAAAGAAGAGAATAACAGAATCGACTAAAAGCATTGCAGATGTGTGTTTGCATGTACAGACATCCACGCTGTGGCTAGACAGTCTTCCTTCTTTCTTCTTCCTTTTCTTTTCTCTTTGCCTTTTCCTTTCCATTTCTTTCCTCCATCTCTCTTCTTTCTTTGCTTCTCTCATCCTCTGCTTTTTTTCAAGAAGTTCCACAGGGGAGTTGTCTTTTTAGCTATCGTTTTTGTAAAATTTCTTGCTTCTATGTCTTCTAACAGAATCTCTGGAGTAGACATCAGTTTCTCATCATCTGCACAATACTGTTCCAAAAATTTCTTGTACTTGGAATCATCATCAAGAGTTCTAGTTTGGGCCCTGGGGCCCATTTGAGTCCCTGGATTGAAGAGGTGAAAGAAGATTAGGCTGGAATCTATACAGACATACATATCTATGCATATGTCTGTTATGAGAGGCAGCGTGATGCAGAGCAGAGAAAGCTGGCCTTGGAGCCAAGATCTGAGCTAAAGTCCTGTCTCTGATAAAGTTTGGCTTTGTGATCCTGGGCAAGTCACTTAACATGTAAATTTCAGGAAAAGTAACAACCTTCACTGGTAGAGGTAGTTTCCCCACTTGAGTGCCCCTATCATAGGTCTAGAAAGACAAATCAATAGATAGATGGATAGAAAGAAATGTAGATAGATGATAAAGGAAATATATGTGTGTGTGTGTATATATGTGTATATATATACACACACATATATTTCCTTGACTCCTTATGTGAATTATATAAATATATCTATCTATAGATTTTTAAGAGTTAAAAAAACAAAAAATCAATCAATCAATTAATTAATTAAAATAAATAGACAAACCAACAAATAAATGAATGAGTAGATGAGCAAATAAATAAATAAATCGATGAAGAGTCACATACCTTTTACTTGTTTCTGACGTCCCTGATATTAAAAAGTTGTCAAATGAGCCATAGATGCGGGTAGTAGGTGAAACTGAAAATGAGAGTCTTGAGGATGATGATTGGTGGAAGATTTTTTTTCCAACTTTAGAGTGTACTTCCATAGACAGATATAGATCCGTATATTTATACACACATACACAAATATACACACATGGATATGTATATGTGTATTTGTATGTGTGTGTGTATATATTTATATACATAGACATATACTTCTTTGATTCCCATAGACAGAAATATAGACAGAAGAAGCAAATCAAGGAAATTATTCAAGAAGCTTATGACCTGAGAGCCATTTGTGTTGGCAAAAAGGAGAGAACCAGCAGGCAGCCCATGGACTACGGTGGTATCTATATAACATTCACAGGTCTAGAGCAGAATCCCTGACCCACGATTTGGGCCAACTATGGGGGATTCACACAAGGACAAGAGTCATCTAGGATGAGAAAGTGTGAACGAAGGTGGAATGGGATTGGTACCATTGAAGGAAATTCCTACCTGCATGAAATCACAGAGCCTACCAAGTATGAAAGGAAGGGAAATTTTTTAGCCCGTAGAACTACTCTGAAGTGGAATGATAGACACAAAGAGGGAGAGGGAGACAGACAGACAGAGATATAGAAACAGACCTGTAAAATATACATATGTGTGTATACATGTATAAACATCCATATATATATGTCACATATATGTGTGTTTGTATGTGTATGTGTTTATATTCCTGAAGAAGAACTTTTTCTAACATCCTCATCAAGCATTCATACACCGGAATACCTCTAGTGAGAGGTAATGTCCTAAGTGACCAAGTAGCCCATTCCAGTTAGGGCCAGCTCTGATGTCACTGGTCTTTTTCAAGAATGAATTTCTTGGGGGCAGCTAGATGGTGCAGTGGATAGAGCACTGGACCTGGAGTCAGGAGTACCTGAGTTCAAATCCAGCCTCAGACACTTAACACTTACTAGCTGTGTGACTCTGGGCAAGTCACTTAACCCCAATTGCCTCACTAAAAAAAAAAAAAAAAAAAAAAAAAAGAATGAATTTCTTGGAGGCAGCTAGGTGGTGCAGTGGATAGAGCACTGGCCCTGGATTCAGGAGGACCTGAATTCAAATCCAGCCTCAGATACTTGATACGTACTAGCTGTGTGACCCTGGGCAAGTCACTTAACCCCAATTGCCTCACCAAAAAAAAAAAAAAGAATGAATTTGTTGGCACAGCACCTCCTCTGCAAGTTACAGTCTTCAAGTTACATTCAGTGACTTGCCTAAGATCACACATTCAGTATGTCGGATGTAAGACTTGGACCCAGGTGTGGTTCTCAGGCCAACTAACAATCCTTCAGGACCAATCTGACTCTAAATAGAAAAAAAAACATAAAAAGTAAGAACAAAGTTTCCAGAGAGAGAAAGTATTAGCAATTGGAGAGAGAAGGAAAGACTTTACAAGCAATAACTGAAGGAAAGTAGAGATTCTATGAAGTGGAGGTAAGGAAGCATTGCAGATGTGGGAGACAGAATAGGTATGGGCATGGAGACTGGAGATGGAAAGCTGTAAATGGTAAATAGCTCATGAATGTAACTAACATTTATAAGACTGGAAAAATGGATGTGGGCCAGAGTATGGAGGGTTTTTTAATGGTGGAATAGAGATTTTGTATTTTAACCTAAAAGCAACAGGGAGCCACTGAAGAATGCTCTGTGCCAACAGAGGGTATTTTCACATTAATGAAAGAACAAGCCCTCAGCTTAATTGATGCTGATGTACATTGAAGGCACCATGCATAGATGCTAAGTTATGAGTGAAAAGTGGGATTGCAATTCATAAAATATGGTTCACTTCTGACCATGGGACTTCAATGGGAGATTTCTTTCCAAATTCTATCCCCCTTTCTTTTCTTTTTTCTTTTCTTCTCCTCCTTCTTCTCCTCTTCCTCCTTTCCTTCCTCCTCCTCTTCCTCCTTATCTCTCCCTGCCACCTCTCTCTGGTTCATTTAAATTGACCTAAAAAAACCCCCAGATCTTTTTTCAAAAAGCAATGAGTTATAACAGAAAGCATACTGAGTCAGAGGACCTGGCTTCAAATCCCAGTTCTGTCATTTCCCACCATGTGACCTTGGCCAAGGCATTTAGCCTCTCTGACCTCAGTTTCTTCATCTGTAAAATGGTGGGTTTGACTAGATTATCTCAAAAATTCCTTTTCCATTTAAGCTTTTAACGAATCATAATAGTCACATCTCTTATCTGGGAGATGTAAGACTCCTGTGGGCTTTTCAAATGATGGAAAGTAGAATCAAAGTGCCTTAGAACACAGAATACTGAAGTAGAAAGAGACCATAGAACCTAAAACCTCAGCTATGGAAAAGACTTCAGAACACAGGGACCTTCTAGCTCTAAATCTGGACCTCTAAGGAGCTTCATAGCGTACAGAAAACCTTGCTTGGAGTCAGGAAGCCCTGAGTTCAAATCTAGCCTCTGACATTTACTGGTCATGTGACCTTGAGCAAATCACTGAATCTCTGCCTGCCTCAGTTTCCTCAAGTGTAAAACTGAAATAATAGTAACACCCACCTCACAGAGTTGTGAGGATCAAATGAGATAATACTTGTAAAGTACCGCAATATTGGTATATGATAGGTGCTTAATAAACATTTGTTTCCTTTTCCCCTTCCTCCTTCTTATGACATGAGTTCAAATCCAACCTCAGACACTTGTTATCTTTGTGACTCTGGCTAAGTCATAGCATCATGGATTTAAAGTTAAAAAGGTCCTTAGATGTCATCAAGCATCTTATTTTACAGGAGAGGAAACTGAGGTCCATCCACACAGGTGAAGTGATTTGCTTAGGGTCATACAAGAAGCAGCAAAAAAGGCACTTGAGATCAGGACCCCAGACTTCAAATCTGGTAGTTTTCCCATAGTGCCACACTGCTGCTCCAAGAACAGAAAATCAGAACTGAAAGGACCCATAAAATGGAGAAGGCACATTGGAAAATGTACTAAACTGAGATGAAGAAGAATCAGCTTTAATTTTTATTGATCTTTTATTTTCATATCATCTAGTTTTCCCCCCGTGCCCTTCTTCCCTCCTATTCCCAGAGAGCCATCCCTCATAATAAAGATTTTTCTTAACATAAAACATGCTTAATATCCAACCAGAGTCACAGTCATTGCATAGCCCACATTTTGAGCAATAAGAGAGATGATGAGTTTGTTAAACTTATACAATCTGGATTTTTTAAAAAGAAAAACGAGGAGGTTGGTTGAAATCCATACCTTTTATATTATTATCTATATGAATTTAGACAAATCATTTAATTTTTCTGGGTCTTAGGTCCTTACCTATAAAATGGGGTTGAATTTGATTGTCTATAAGTTCTTTCCCATTCTAAATCTATGATCCTAAGAGAGCTTGGAAGAGCTAAGAGCTATTTGAACTGGAGAATGGAATGTGGGGTGGAGAACACGGAATGTCAGCTCAATGGTCCTTAGCCCATCCAGAGATCAGCACATCAAAAGCCTTAATTTTGCTAGTGATGAAGCAAAGACCTATTGAGGTCAAAATCTTTAGGGAGTTGTACTTTCCAATATTTGCATTAATTGAGAATGGGGTATGGACAATGGAACCACTTCAAATCTCTTCAAATGGAGCTTAAGACAATGCCCCGAGGAGGAAGAACTGCCAGTGTATAAATATTATTTTGCAATCTGTGAAGTTTGTGCTGCTGCCTAAAGAAATGACTCATGACCTAATGGACCTCATTATTATCTTCAGAAGAGGGGAAAAGTCTAGGTAACTGGATACAGTATTGATAACATGCCAGGATTTTTCTTCTTCTACTCCTTTTCCTCTTCTTCCTTTCTCCCCTCCTCTTCTTCCTCTTTCTCTCTTCCTCTTCTTCCTATCCCTCTTTTTCTCCTTCCTTCTCCTCTCTTCTTCCTGATTCTCCTTTTCCTTCTCTTCTCTTCCTCTTCTTTCCTCCATTCTTCTTCTCCCTCCTCTTTTTGCCTGCTTCTCATTTCCCTTTTCTCTTTTCTTCTTTTCTCTCCATCTTTTTTCTCATTGTTCCCTTCCCTCCACATTCTCCTTCTCTTCTTCCTCTTATGTTTCTTTCTCTCTTTCTTTCTTTCTTTCTTTTTTTTTTTTTGCAGGGCAATGAGGGTTAAGTGACTTGCCCAGGATCACACAGCTAGTAAGTGTCAAGTGTCTGAAGCCAAATTTACACTCAGGTCCTCCTGAATCCAGGGCCAATGCTTTATCCACTGCACCACCTAGCTGCTCCTTATGTTTCTTTCTTATCTTTTCTCCTCTCCTTTTCTTATGTTTCTTATCTTCCTTTTCTCCTTCTCCCTTCTCTTTCTCCTCCTCTCCTCTCTTCTTCCTCCTTCTTTCCTCTTATGTTTCTCATCTTTGTTCTTTCCTTTCTCCTCCTCCTTTTATGTTTCTTTCTTATCTTTTTTCCTTCTCTCATTTTCTTATGTTTCTCATCTTCCTTTTCTCCTTCTCCCTTCTCTTCCTCCTCCTCCTCTCCTCATTTCCTCCTTCATTCCTTTTGTTTCTTCCTCATCTTTTTTTCCTTCTCTTATGTTTCACATCTTCCCTTTCTTCTTCTCCTCTCCCTCCTTTTAATCTTCTCCTTCTTTTTCCCCTTCCTCTTCCTCTGCATCCCCCTCTTCCTTTTACTCCTTTTCCTTTCCTTCCCTACTCCTCCTCCCTCCCTTGAACCAGGAGGAAAAAAAATTGTCTGCGCATTCCTGTTAGTTCTCCTGGTGACAGATACGGCAACAGTGACAGTAGATGAATATGTCTTTAATCAGCCCAAATGAACATGACACCCAGGGTGACAGCCCAATTTTCTGCTAACAGATTGTGCCCCATCAAACCCCACTGCTCAACTGATTTTTATTCCTGCCAGAGATAATATGACTCTGGGAGGACCCAGCCTTCCCAGTCATTTCATCAGACACCCATTAAATAAATCTCAAAGCACAGAGGCGTTTCTCAGCGACCTGTCAGGCCCTGGGCTGTCTGGGGAATTGAATGAGTCTCAGCAAACAGCATTTAGAGAGACTGTCGCTGGGCCAGGGGAAGCAGGATAATTTCTAGAATATATAGTTATGGGGCCCCAGGCCCTGTTTCTCTGATAGTGTGTGTGTGTGTGTGTGTGTGTGTGCATGCGTGCGCGCACACACACACACACACACACACACACACACACACGAAGCAAGAACAGGATAGAGGAGCCTCTGGATCTCCCCAAGGCAGACCCAGTGACAGTGAAGGTATCTGGAAGAAGGGTAGAATCAATGGCTAAAGGTGTGTCCAGGAAGGGAGCTTTAGGTAGGTATGCCAGACTTCATGTGAGCCCAAGGATGGATAGGCTCCAAGGGGGAAAATTATTTTGACACCTACATTGGAAACTCATTCATTGTCATCTATTTCAATTAATTGTTTATATATTTTAAACAATATTTTAAAATATATTCCTCTGTATATAATGTTGATGAGGCAATTTGGAATATTAGATAAAGAGTCAGGAGCATAATCAATGCTTGTTGATTGATCAAAAAATAACAACCTGGCTTTGACCCCTACCTTTGACATGCCAATCAGTATTTATTAAGCACCCGCTATATGCCAGGCACTGCATTGTGTTAGACTCTGGGGACTCTCCTGAACTTTATTGCTGTCTCCAAAATCTCACGTTCTGGCAAGATGATATCAACTCTGAAGCAGACTACCTCTGTCTCCCCTGCCCTGCTGCTTGGGTCCTTGACTAGAGAGGCTGGAGGGTGGAAGGCAGAGAGCTCTTCCCAGACCCTCCATGAAGGAAGGGGTCTAGGGCAGGTAGATCATATATACCTCTCTACACCCCACAGGCCTTCATTATTCCCCAGTCAGGTACCGTCCCCACCCCTTCTCAGTTTCTTTCTTTTTTTAAATTATAAAAGTATTTTATAATTTTCCAGTTACATGTAGAGATAGTTTTCAACATTTGTTTTTATAAGATTTCTAGTTTCAAATTTTTCTCCCTCCCTCCCGCTCTCCAAGATGGCAATTAATCTGATATAGGTTGTATGTGTACAATCACATTAAACATATTTCTGCATTAGTCATGCTGTGAAAGAAGAATCAGAGAAAAAGGGGAAAAAACCCTCAAAAAAGAAAAACAATAGCACCAAAAACAAAAGAAATAGTATGGTTCAATCTGCCAATCTGCATCCATATTTCACAGTTATTTTTTCTGCATTTGGAGAGTATTTTCCATGATGAGGCCTTTGGAACTATTTTGTCCCATTGTATTGCTGAGAAGAATCAAGTCTATCACCATTGATCAACACATAATGTTCTTGATACTATGTACAAGGTTCTTCTGGTTCTGGTCATCTCACTCATCATCAATTCATGCAAGTCCTTCCAGGTTTCTCTGAAATCTGACTGCTCATCATTTCTTACAGCACAATAGTATTCCACTATATTCATAGCCATTCCCCAATTGATGGGCAACCCCTCAATATCCAATTCCTTGCCACCACAAAAAGAGTAAATATAAATATTTTTGTACATGTGGGTCCTTTTCCTTTTTTATGATCTCCTTGGGAAAAAGACCCCAAAGTGGTATTGCTGGGTCAAAGGATAGGGCACAGCTTTATAGCCCTTTGGGCATAATTCCAAATTGCTCTCCAGAATGGTTGGATCAGTTCACAGGTCCACCAACAATGCATTAGTGTTCCAATTTTTCCACAGTTTCTCCAACATTTATTATTTTCCTTTTTTGTCATATTAGCCATTATGATAGGTGTCAGGTGGTACCTCAGAGTTATTTTAATTTACATTTTTCTAATCAATAGTGATTTATAGCATTTTTATATGGCAATAGCTTTGATTTCTTCATCAGAAAACTGCCAGTTCATATCTTTTGACCATTTCTCAATTGGGGAATGACTTGGATTCTTATAAATTTGATTTAGTTCTTAATATATTTTAGAAATGAGGCCTTTATCAGAAGTACTGGCTATCAAAATTCTTTCCCAGCTTTCTGTCTCCCTTCTAATTTTGGGTGCATTGCTTCTGTTTGTACAAAAACTTTTTAATTTAATGTAATCGAAATCATCCATTTTGCACTTCATAATATTCTCTATCTCTTGTTTGGTCATAAACTATTCTCATTTCCAAAGATCTGAGATGTAAACTATTCCTTCCTCTCCTAATTTACCTATGGTATCACCTTTTATGTCTAAATCATGTACCCATCTTGATTTTATTTTAGTATAAGTTGTAAGATGTTGGTCTATGCCTAGTTTCTGCCATACTAACTTCCAGTTTTCCCAGCAGTTTTTGTCAAATACTGAGTACCGATCCCAGAAGCTGGAGTCTTTGGGTTTATCAAACAGTACATTACTAAAGTCATTTACTGCTGTGGTTCCTGTGCCTATTCCATTGATCCTCCACTCTATTTCTTAGCCAGTGCCAGATAGTTTTGATGACTGCCCCTTTATAGTAAAGCTTCAGATTTGATACAGCTAGCCTACATTCCTATGCATTTTTTTCATTATTTCCCTAGATATTCTTGACCTTTTTTTTTCCAGATGAATTTTGTTATTATTTTTTCTATCTCTATAAAATAATCTTTAGGTAGTCTGATTGGTATGGCATGAAATAAGTAAATTATTTTAGGTAGAATTGTCATTTTCATTATATTAGCTTGGTCTACCCATGAGCAATTGATATTTTTCCAGTTATTTAGATCTAATTTGATTTTTGTGGAAAGTGTTTTGTAATTGTGCTCCATAGAGTTCCTGGATTTGTCTTGGCAAATAGACTCCCAAGTATTTTATATCATCTATCATTACTTTAAATGGAATTTCTCTTTCTATCTCTTGCTGCTGGCCTTTGTTGGTTGTGTATAGAAATGCTGATGATTTATGTGGATTTATTTTATATCCTGCAACTTTGCTAAAGTCGTTAATTGTTTCAAGTAATTTTTAGTTGATTCTCCAGGATTCTCTAAGTATACCATCATATCATCTTCAAAGAGTGATAGTTTTGTTTCCTCCTTGCCTATTCTAATTCCTTTAATTCCTTTTTCTTCTCTGACTGCTAAAGCTAACATTTCTAGTACAATATTAAATAACAGAGGGGATAATGGACATCCCTGTTTCACCCCTGATCTTATTGGGAATGCCTTGAACTTATCTCCCTTACATATAATGCTTGGCTTTGGTTTCAGGTAGATACTGTTTATTATTTTAAGGAAAGCTCCACCTATTCCTAAGCTCTCTAGTGTTTTTATTAGGAATGGGTGCCATATTTTGTCACAAGCTTTCTCTACATCTATTGAAATAATCATATGATTTTGGTTAGTTTTCTTATTTATGTGGTTGATTATGTTGATAGTTTTCCTAATGTTGAACCAGCCCTGCACTCTTGGTATAAATCCCACTTGGTCATAGTGTATTATCCTGGTGATCACTTGCTGTAACCTCCTTGCTAATGTCTTATTTAAGATTTTTGCATCAATATTCAATAGGGAAATTGGTCTATAATTTTCTTTCTCTGTTTTGGCTCTGCCTGGTTTAGATATCAACACCATATTTGTGTCATAAAAGGAATTTGGTAGAATTGCTTCTTCACCTATTTTTCCACATAATTTGTATAATATTGGGATTAATTGTTCTTTAAATGTTTGGTAGAGGGGCAGCTAGGTGGTGCAGTGGATAAAGCACTGGCCTTGGATTCAGGAGGACCTGAGTTCAAATCCAGCGTCAGACACTTGATACTTAACTAGCTGTGTGACCCTGGGCAAGTCACTTAACCCTCATTGACCTGCCAAAAAAAAAAATGTTTGGTAGAATTCATTTGTAAACCCTTCTGGCCCTGGAGATTTTTTTCTTAGGGAGTTCATTAATGGCTTGTTCAATTTCTTTTTCTAATATTGGCTTATTTAAGGATTTTATTTCTTTTTCAGTCAACCTGGGCAGTTTGTATTTTTGTAAATATTTATCTATTTCATTTAGATTGTCAAATTTGTTGGCATACAGTTGGGCAAAATAGTTCCTAATTATTGCTTTAATTTCAAGTTCATTGGTGGTGAAATAGCCCCTTTCATTTTTGATACTGGCAATTTGTTTTTCTTCTTTCTTTTTTTAATCAAATTAACCAATGGTTTGTCTATTTTATTGTTTTTTTCATAATACCAGCTCTTAGTTTTACTTATTAATTCTATAGTTTTTTTTGCTTTCAATTTTATTAATTTCTCCTTTAATTTTCAGGATTTCTAATTTAGTATTTAATTGGGAAATTTTAATTTGTTCTTTTTTCTAGCTTTTTAAGTTGCATGCCCAATTAACTGATCTCCTCTTTCTCTTTTTTATTCATGTAAGCATTTAGAGATATAAAATTTCCCCTAAGCACTGCTTTGGCTGTATCCCATAGGTTTTGGTATGTTGTCTCATTACTGTCATTCTCTTGGGTGATGTTATTGATTGTTTCTATGATTTGTTGTTTGACCCACTCATTCTTTAGGATGAGATTGTTTAGTTTTCAATTAATTTTCAGTCTACTTTCCATGGCTCTTTGTTACATGTAATTTTTATTGCATCATAATCTGAGAAGGATGCATTCACTATTTCTGCCTTTCTACAATTGACTGTGACATTTTTGTGCTCTAATACAAGGTCAATTTTTGAATATGTGCCATGTACTGCTAAGAAAAAGGTATATTCCTTTCTATCCCCATTCAATTTTCTCCATATGTCTATCATATCTAACTTTTCTAATATTCTATTCACCTCTTTAACTTCTTTCTTATTTATTTTGTGGCTAGATTTATCTACTTCTGAGAGAGGAAGATTCAGATCCCCCACTAGTATAGTTTTGCTCTCTATTTCCTCTTATAACTCATTTCACTTCTCTAAGAATTTGGATGCTATAACACTTGGAGCATACATGTTTAGTATTGATATTACTTCATTATCTATAGTACCTTTTAGCAATACATAGTTTCCTTCTTTATATCTTTTAATTAGATCTATTTTTGCCTTTGCTTTCTCTGAAATAAGGAATACACCCCTGCTTTTTTGACTTCAGCTGAAGCATAATATATTCTGCTCCAACGGTTTACCTTTACTCTGTGTGTATCTCTCTTCTTCAGATGTGTTTCTTGTAAACAGCATATTGTAGGATTCTGGTTTTTAATCCACTCTGCTATTCACTTCTGTTTTATGGCAGAATTCATCTCATTCACATTCACAGTTATTATTACTGTCTATTTCCCTTTATTCTATTTACCCCCTTTGTACTTTTCCCCCTTCTTTCACCCTATTCATCCTCTCCAACGTTTTGTTTCTTGTCCCTGCCTCCCCCAATCTTCCCTCTCTTTTACCAGCCCCCCTCCCTTTTCTTTACCTCTTTCTCCCCTGCTTCTGTCCTCCCTTCTATCAATTTTCCCTTTTCCCCTTCCCCTTATACTTCCCTAAAGAACAAGCTAAATTTCTTTATCCAAATGAATGTATATGTTATTCCCTTTTTGAATCAAATCTCGTGAGAGTAAGGTTGAAACAATGTTCATGCCTTCCTTCTTTCCCTCTATTGTAATAGGTTTTTGCACCTCTTCATATGATGTAATTAACCCCATTCCACCTCCCCTTTCTTCTTCTCCCCATAAACTCCATTTTTAACCCCTTATTTTTCTTTATATCATCATATCAGAGACAATTTATATTTATACCCTCTTTGTATAGTCTTTTTTGAGCTCTTCCAAGAAGGCTTTTTGGCCTTGAGACCAATTCATCTTCCCTCTTGAGGCTTTACATGTAGGCAGTTTGAGAGTATTGTCCTTATCTGAGTTGGTGTTTAGCTCTTCCCTGTTGACATAGAAACTCTCAATGGTAAGGGCTCTTTCTTGTTTCTTACTCACATTGCAGCTTATTTTTTTTTTTAAGTTGAAGTCTGCTACTGGGGCAGTAAGGTCACTATTTCAAGCTTATTGTGCTGGGGGATAGGCTGTGTCATTGGCTTTCTACTCTGAGGCCTCTATGGCTTGTGAATTTTTTCACTGCCCTGGGCTTGTTCCCTGTGCTTGCTCCTAGCAAGCTGGGATGGCCAAGTCTGGTTGCGCCTGTCATGTGGGTGGCTTTCTAGCTGGCAGCCTGCCTTCTCAGCTGGTGTTGGTGGATCTCACCACTGGCCTGCTGTGCCACCAGCTTTCTGAGCCAGAATCAAGGGGCCTCAGCTGTGGCCTAGAGCTTGCTGCTGACTTGCCCCAACCCCCTCCACACTGCGCTATGCTGAGGTGCACTGCACTCCCCTTTTGCCTGAGTGAGACCAACCTTTCCTGATGTTTTCTTAATTATCTCAGGTTGGAAGATTGTGTCTCTCTGTCTTTTTGTAGATTCTGTAGTTTCAGAATCCATTTAGAGGCTTGATTTAATCTTTTTGAGGGAACAGAAAGAGAGCTCAGGCAACTTGCTGGCTTCTCTCTACCATCTTGGCTCCAATTTCTTTTTATCTGTTGTCACCCCATTAGATTGTGAGCTCCTTAAGGGCAGGGACTGTCTTTTACTGTATTTGATGTCCCTGGTATTTAACACAGCATGAGATACTGTACTAAGCTCCAGGTACAGAGCCAAAAATAATGTAGCCCCTCTCCTCATGAAGCTTATATTTTATTGGAGGAAAATATAATATATACACAGGCAGGTAAATGTAAGTACTGTGGAAAAGGGATTTTGAAAAGGTTAATAGCTGAAGAATCGGGAAGGACATTTCTTAGCAGGCTGCACCCGAGCTGTGTTTCAGAGGGAGTTAGGAATCATAGATTTAGAGCTGAAAGGGACCTTTGAAGACCATCTGGTCTTACCTACCACATTTTACATATGGGGAAATCAAGGCATAGTTAAACAACCTGCCCAGAGTCACACAACTAGTTAATGTCTGAAGCAAGATTTGAGCCTGTCTTCCTCACTTAAAATCGAGGGTCCAATCCCCTACACCAGAGTGCCTCTAAAGGTTCTAAGAAGGAGAGGGAAGGAGGGGAGGACATTTCAGGCTTGGGTGGGTGGGGGCAACCAGTATAAGAGCTAAGAGATGTAATGTACCATGTGAGTGCATGTTTATGTGTTTGTGTCTATCTGTCTGTCTCTGGTCTGTGCATGGGCAACAAAGGGGCTGAGGAATGGCAAGTAGACCGGTTTGACTAGAACAGAGAGTTAATGGGTTGTGATTGGCCCCAAAGGAGGAGGTGTTCATGTCTACAGGGCTGTGTATCCATTGAAAAATAAGGCTCTTTTAGGCAGTGTTCTGTGTTTATAAGGTACTGTGGGGAGGATGCAAGTTAGATAACCCTGTCATCCAAGAACTCACAGTCTAGTAGGAGAAATAATACCTGAACAGAGGTAATTATATTACTAATCAGAATATACTAAATGTCATAAGAGACAGACAAAATGCTTGGGGTGGGGCTGCTGCCAGATTAGAGATTAAATCTGTTTGGGTATATCAAGGAATCAACCAATGGGAATTTATTAACTGTTTATTACATGCTAAGCAATGGGGATACAGAAACAACAACAAAAAAATGGAAACTCTACCCTCAAGGAGCTTAAATTCTGTTGTCATTTGTCCTTTATCTAAGAGGACCAGGACAGATGTCATGACCTGCACTGAATTGGATTTCAATGTAGAAGAGCTGTGCAAGGTCACCAACCTCACTCTCTCCTCCAGAGCTGTCTGACTCCAATGGCAAGATATACATAAGAACAACTGGAGATGGCCCTGGATGTTTGAGGCAATCAGGATTAAGTGACTTGTCCAGAGTCACATAGCTAGTAAGTAGCTGTGGTGAGATTTAAACTCAGGTCCTCCTGACTCCAAAGCCAGTGCTTTATCCTCTGTACCACCTAGCTTCACCAGTTTAAATTCTGTTAGGGGAGAAAAGAATTGCATATGTAAATGGATACAAAGTAAATTCATCTTAATTTGTGTTTGAAGGGAGGCACTAATAACTAAAGGGATCAGGACTGGTCTCATGTCAACTTAGCAAGCATTTCTTAAGTGTGTGTACCAGACAATGTTTTAAGTGCTGAGAATACACAAACAATAAAAAAAGAAAGATGGAACCTGCCCTCAAGGAATTTCCATCCTACTGGGGAGGACAACACACAAGGCTATCACTTGGGCCATGATACCACATTCCTCCCCATTTAAATGCTCATGAGAACAGTGGTTAGCAAATAGAAGGAATCTCCCCATTACATTGGCCCCTGTTAAGCAGTCATGATAAAAGCTCTGAGTAAAGTTCAGGAAATTTTGATACATGTCTTGAATAAAAACACCAACAACTCTGCTCTTGTTAGAGTTGGTTAGGTAACACAGTCAATAGAGTAGTAGAGTAAGGAAGACCTGACTTCAAATCCAGCCTCAGACAATAGCTGTGTGACCCTGGGCAAGTCACTCAACTTGTATGCCTCAGTTTTGTCAACTGTGAAAGAAGGATAAGAATAGGATCTTCCTAGGGTTGTTGTGAAGATCAAATGGAAATATTTTTAAAGTAGTAGGCACATGCCTGACACATAGTAGGTACTAATAAATGCTTATTTCCTTCTTTCCACAAAGGAAGGAAATCTGAGGCCACCTAGTCTAATCCCTACTAGACCAAAGGTCCCTTCATCATAACTGACAAGTCTTCCTCCGGCCTATGGATGAAGACTTCTAATGGGGGGAGGGGAGGGTCTCCCTACCTTCTAAACCAGCTCAGTCCACTTTTAGACAATTGAAACAATTACAAAATAATTGGATGGGTACAATGGAAAGGTAGAAAAAAAGGGAATAATTGGATGAATAGGATGGAAAGGTAGAAAGGAAGAGGAGGCATTCCTGGTGAAGGAGGCAATGTGAGGAAAGGTTTGGAGGTAGATGGAATATGGCATCCCAAGTAATATCATGAAGCCCTCTGTTTCATAAGAGCAACCCACCATTTAAAAGAATAAATAATATATATAAACATCCCTACATTTATTGAGGGTATATAGGCCTTTACACTTTTTTTTTTGCTTTTTTGGAGGGAGGGGTAGGGCAGGGCAATGAGGGTTAAGTGACTTGCCCAGGGTCACACACCTAGTAAGTGCCATGTATCTGAGGCTGGATTTGAACTCAGGTCCTCTGGAATCCAGAGCCATTGCTCTATCCACTGCACCACCTAGCTGCCCCCTAAAGTTTTTAATAAGATGGCAAACAGTGGCATAATATCTCAACTCCAAAGATATTGGGAATCTCTAGTCTAAAGGTCTTAAGGCAGTATTTGGTCTGTCATTGGTGGTGGAGACCATAGCTTAAACCCAGTCAACATCCATTTAGCATCTCTAAGAAAGAGGAGGGACATGATTTCTGCTTGTCTCCAGAGGGATGAACTGGAAGAAATGGATAAAAGTTGCAGAGAAGCAGATATCAGCTGAGTGGTTGAGTACTGGTTATGGCCTCTGACCAGGGAAGGATCAATCATATAAGAGAATGAGAGTCAAGGAAATCATTTAAGAGGCTCATGACCTGGGGCAGCTAGGTGGCGCAGTGGATAAAGCACTGGCCCTGGAGGGGCCTGAGTTCAAATCCAGCCTCAGGCACTTGACACTTACTAGCTATGTGACCCTGGGCAAGTCACTTAACCCTCATTACCCTGCTTAAAAAAAAAAAGAAAAAGAAAAAGAAAAAAGAAAGAGGCTCATGACCTGAGAGTCATTTGTGTTAACAAGGAGGAGAGAACCAGTGGTAGTCTGTGGACCCTGGTGGTAGCTATGTGATGTTCATGGGTCTATAGCAGAATCTCTGACCCATGAGATGGGCCATCTGGGGCACACTTACATGAGGACAAGAGTCACCAAGAATGATCTTAGGCAAGTCACTGGACATAACTTAAAGACTGTAACTTGCAGAGGAGGTGCCATGCCAGCGAATTCCCAAGCTGTGGGGCCATTTACAATATTCCATTTTTACTTCTCTGTATACACATTTCAATACTCTGGGAGACTGTTATGGGCAGAAAGATAGCTTCAATTTCCCCCCTTTGTATTCTCACCACGTGGCAAAATGCCAAATATGTTTTGCTATTCTAATTGAGGAGCAGCTTCGTGTTAAGGTGGGTAGACCATTGGACCTGGAGTCAGATGAATCTGAGTTCAAACTTCATCACTTACTGTTTCCTTTTCTGTAAAATGATAAAGGGGAGGAAGTTGGACTCCATTACCTTTTTTTAATGTTTTTGCAGGACAGCGAGCGTTAAGTGACTTGCCCAGGGTCACAAAGCTAGTGTCAAGTGTTTGAGGTTGGATTTGAACTCAGGTCTTCCTGAATCCAGGGCTGGTACTTGATCCACTGTGCAACCTAGCTGACCCCCCCCCCCTCCAAACTCCATTACCATTAAGGTCTCTTCTAGCTATAAATATGTCACTTGATGATCCTGCTTTCAGGGATGTGATTTCACTGGTGGTTGGAATTTGTGATGTATAAACTTACTCTACTGACCTCCTCTGTAACTGATACTCTCAAAGAATTTTCCAAGACTCAAAAGTTATAAGTGACTTGCCTAGGTTCACACAGCCAGTATGAGAGACAGGACTGGAACTTTGATCTGCATGACTCCAAGTCTAGAACTCTATTCACTATGCTATGCTCTCTCGCACTTTGCATATAGTGGTGTTGTTCAGGCATTTTCAGTCTCTCCGTGTCCCATTTGGGGTTTTCTTGGTAAAGATTCTGGAGTGGTTTGCTATTTCCTTCTCCAGCTGAGACAAACAGGGTTAAGGGACTTGCACAGAGTCAGGCAGCTAGGAAGTGTCTTGGACCAGATTTGAACTCAGGAAGATGAATCTTCCTGACTCCAGACCCAGCACTCTACTGCTGCCTCATATAGTAGATGTATACTAAATAAGTTGCATATAGTAGGTGCATACTAAATGGGTTGCATATAGTAAGTGTATACTTAAATGGGTTGTATATAGTAGGTGCATACTAAAAGGGTTGAATCATCTGTCAGCCATGGACAGAGAGCTTTTCCTGCTGTGGGGCTAGGTTGCACTGAATTATCCACACACATTGTTATGCCCACTTTCCCTTTGACCAAAGGGGGGGGGGCGATTATGAATTGAACATCCCTGTTAAGGGTGCAGCCAGATTTACAGAACTTTTCCACATAAGCCCTGCTTGCTAGCCATGGCAATAGAGACCCTTGGCTACCTTTATGGCGTGCCCCAATTCTCCTGTGTTCATTGCGAAGAGCCCGGCTCGCCTCATCATAGGAAAGTTTGATGCTGAGGTTTAGTGGGTGTAATTATTTATCCATGAGGCACATGTGCGCTGATGCATATTAATCTACGGGCGGCTCAGTGTTTCCATAGTAGCCCTTCTTTAACATTTGTAGGGAGGGGTGCCAGGCAGGGGCAGCCTTTTAAACTAGAAAAATGGTCCTCAGCCCTCAAGGGAGAAAACCAACGTTCTGTGAGGGTGCTGAACAAACCCGAGCGAGTAGTTTCTTGCCCTCTAAATGTACTCCAGCCTTCTTTCTTTGCGAAGCAACTTTCTCTGTGAAAGCAACTTGAGACATTTAATTAGCATGCAAATTCTTCCCAGCACTGAGCAGGCGGTGATATTGTAGGGCGAGTCAGGCCAGCCTAATTCGGACTGCAGTTTGGAGAGGGGCCCCTTTCCTTAGCATTCTATGGTGAAAGCTCTGTGGGAGCACGCCCCCCAATGGGCTTGGCATAACTCAGCGCGGAGGGTTTTAAGTTTTAATCAATAACTGCCTCAACAGAAGGAGTTTGGAGAAAGTTTGATTTTAATTCCTCTGACACCGTTCCATCACCATCCAGTTCCCTGGCCATTGTGCATAAGGAGTCATTAAATATTTAAAAGATTTCTATTATTGAATTAACTATTTATTGATTTATAATTTAAAAGATTTATGCCTGGCCATTAAAAAAAATTCCAAACGGACTTTCACTTCTAAGAGACGTCAAGTGCCATTTGCTACTGGCGAATGTCTCCTGTACCCTTTTCACCCCCGGAGTGCGGAGAGGACAATTATTCAAGGACCCTGAGTTCAATATTCAGACCATTTCCAGGCTTCGGCCTCCAGTTGTTTCGCCACCCCCATCCTATTCCCTTCTCCTGACATTAGGTCATGCATGGCCACCACCATCTATCCACCACACCGGACTGGGATGCTTTCAGGCAGTTCAGGGACTCTGATTTCTCTCCTAGAGCTTTCTCTGATTTAAATCTTGTCTACACTTCCCACCCTCCTGCCAAAATCCTCAGCTGGGCTTTCATTGAAGGGAGTAAAGTCTTTCTATTCCCTGTACTACAGTTAGAGAAGTAGATCATAGCAAGGTACCAGCAATGTATTATCGACATTGACGCTGTCCAGACTATCCGCTGGTATTTTAGCCTGATGCTGCCTCCCAATAGAAATCCTTTTTTGATGTGCCCATTCAAAGCTCTTGGTATGACTGTGTATATTTCCCTACTTATCCATACATTCCAGTAGAATGTAAGCTTCCCGAGACCAGGGACTATATATTTTCTGCCTGTTTCCCCAACCATAATACCTTAAAGATTTGGGGGAGGGCAGGAGTAGTTTGGGCCTACAATTTAATCAATTTAGAAACTCTACCATTGTAGATCAGCAGCTGTTTTGTAATTTAGACATTAAGTAAAGTATGAAGAAGCATTCAAAAAGAATCAGAGCTTCCTAATTCCAAGGTTAGTTCTTCCATCCCTTACTCCGCGCTGCCTCTCATCTAATATGTAATCGATATTTAATAAGCATTTGTTAAATTGAAATGATAATGGTGGGGGTGCAGGGCAGATGAATCACGACCTAATCTAATCTCTTTGGAAAAGGAGAGGAGCCAAGGATATGGCAACAGCTCCAACTTTGTAGGAAGGAGGGCTTAGCTGCTGGGTCTCAGTTTCCTTATTTGTAAACAAAACAAAAAACAAAACAGCTAAGGCCACTCACTTTCACCTCTAATTCCTGAGTCACTTTTGTTTTTTATTTTCTTTGATTTGCATCTCTTTACAAGTCTTTAGAGTCAACTGTTTGATCTCTAAACACAATTACTTTCAGGTGAGCTTGGAGGCATTTTTTCTTCTTTGGGTATTTTCTGTGTAAAGAAGAGATTTGATCTCCTTCCCCCTCCCCCATCCAGTTGATGTAGAAACATGATATAATCACAGATGCTGAGATGTTAACTCATTAACAAAGCTTAAACAAAGCACCTCTGCGGGCTTTAAATAGATAAGTCTGCTAACAGTTGGAACAATTTGTCAGTTCAAGGCAGTTGTGGAGGAGACCTCTGGGTTTCTACTAGAAGAAAGCACTTAGTTCATCCTCCCTATCCCTATTGTTTATGACACTTTGAAACAGAACTATTAGGTCAGCAGGAGACATCTCATCCAGGAAGGAGCAGAGGCAGACATTCTCTAAACAAACATGGACACTGTGGACTCCAGGAGAGAGCTAGCACTGGAAACTGAGAATTGATTTGCAGAGAAGAGTGGGGAGGAATTTTGTAAAGCCTTCACAAATACATTGAGGGAATCCATTACCAGTTGGCTTGGTGACATCCATGCATACACACACATATATCTGTGTATACACAGGCATATGTATATGCATACACATAAATGTGTATATAAACATATATTATCTATTTTTGTACCTCACTATAATTTCACCCTAAGTTTGTACCCAGTATTCTATTGAAAGTATTTGTGTGAGAGATTCTTCCCAATGTTATGGATATAGGGAATATTTTGCAGCTATGTTTTTTCCTATGCCATTTTAGTAAATGCTATTATTTTGAGCTAATTGTGCCAACTGTCTTATTGCTAATGAAAAGCACATTGTTGAGGGCTCATGAGCGATTGTATTGGAAGTGAATGCTCACAGGAACCTCCCTAGAACCCAAAATAGTAACTTCCCAATTCCTCATCTTTTGTCACCAAGGACACAAACCATTCATTCCTTTGCTGAATTGGGAAGGTAATTCAGATAGACTATTGCATCTGCAATGAAATTTATTTTTCTAACCAAATTTTTATTGATACCATTTTTCACATTACGAAAATTTCCTCCAGTATCCCTTCCCCTCACCTCTCCTAGAGAACCATCCCATATAACAAATAGAATTTCAAAGAAGAAGAAGGAGAAGGAGAAGGAGGAGAAGGAGAAGGAGAAGGAGAAGGAGAAGAAGAAGAAGAAGAAGAAGAAGAAGAAGAAGAAGAAGAAGAAGAAGAAGAAGAAGAAGAGGAAACTCAGCAAAACAGAACAGTTTACCAAAAAGAAGTCTGAAAACATGCTGTAAAGAGATTTCTAGTCTCATCTTGGCTACTCTTATAATTCAGAACTCCCTTGACCATTGCCCCTTTTAGTCCATTTGGCACCAGCTCAGGGAATGCAAACTGACTAATTCAGACAACAAAGTAGATCTTTTGGGGATGGCGGAATGTTTTAATGTTTTGTCTTAGTATCCCATGTGCCTAGTGCAATGCTCAAAGAATGCATGTTGAATTGATTTAATGCACTCCAACAATAACAAATAATAATAATAGCTAATGGCTAGAATTTATATAGCATTTTAAAGTTTGCAAAGCACTTTACATATGTTATGTGATTTGATCCTCACAGCAACTTTGTGAAGTAGGTACTGTTACTTTTCTTATTTTGCAGGTGAGGAAGCTGAGGGAGATAGAGGGGAAGTGACTTGCCCAGGGTCACATTCAAATTCAGGTCCTCTTGCTTCCAAGTACATCACTGTATCCACTGAAACATATAACTGCCTCTTCAATATAATATAAATAAAAGTCAGATGAATAAAACTTGTTCATGGATTATACAGAATTTTGATTCTTTGTAAATTTCTTAACAAGCTATTTCACGAAACTTCAGAGCTAAGAAGGGAATTCAAATGTGGGCCTGTCAAATCCATAACTAAACAGGAATCCCCTCCCAACCATCCTTGACAACTACTTGAAGAATCTTAATGAGGAAGAACCCATCATCTTCCAAAGCAGCCTTTTTCTCTTTAGGATAACCTCTGTTGGGAAGTTTTCCTTATATCAAGGCTAAAGGATCTTCTATGAAACATTTTCCTTCTGCTCCTAGTTCTTCCTTCTGTGGCCAGGCAGTACACCATTCCTCTATAACACTCTTTCAGATACTTGAAGACAGATTTTAGGTCCCACCTGAATCTTCTTTTCTCCAGGTTTAACGTTCCCAATACTTGTACTCATACAGCAACAACTCTAAGCCCTTTCAACCAGCCCGGTTGCCTTCCTCTGCATGTTTTCCAGCTTATCGACATCTTTCCTACAGTGCAGTGCCCAGAATTGGACACAATACTCCAGAAATGATCTATAAGTCTATAAATTCAAGTTACTATTGTTATTATAAGGAACAATAACTGCAATATGTGACCATTTTTTTCCAAAAAAAATACTGTGCCCATTTTTTTTTCTATCTGCAGAGATGAAAGCATAGAAAGAAACTCATATTCATTTTACCCAAAAGTCAGTTGGAAGAACAGGACCCTGGCAAAGGCAGCCTTTAAATCTTAACCAATCATTACTAAAGAAAGTGGTCCATGGAACTTGAATTGTCCTACTGCTGGGTTTTATTTCTATTTCAGAACATAGGTGTCAATTTCAACTTGAGAGAGAAATGGTGGATATCACTGGTAGGGCTTAAGGCTTATGAGCTTAGAATTCATATGGACCTTAGGATATAGAATTAGAAGAGTCCATAGAGGCTTTTTAGTTGGATCAAAACATCATCTGAATTGAATGAGATCATTTTAACAGGGATAAATGAAAGTCTCATACTCAGGTTCAAGGATGCAACTTCACACGTATAGGATGGGGGAGATGCTTATATAGCAATGTACCTGAAAAAGATCTAGCAGTTTTGGTGTACAGAAATATCAATATTGGGGCAGCCAGGTGTTGAAGTAGATAGAACACTGGGCTTGGAGTCTGGAAGGCTCATTTTCCTGAGATAATATCTGGCCTCAGATACTTACTAGTTGTGTGACCTTGGGCAAGTCATTTAACTGTGTCTGTCTCAGTTTCCTTATCTGTAAAATAAGCTGGAGAATGAAATGGCAAACCATTCCCATATTTTTGCCAAGAAAACCCAAAATGGGGTCATGAAGGGTTGACCATGACTGGAAATGACTCAACAACAACAAACTCCACATTAGCGACATGGCGGGGTTTGGTTTGAATTTGGTTTTCTTTTGGTTTGTTATTTTCTGCTTATTGATTTTAGACTGAGTCTCCCTATCTCTCAAAGGTTGGAAGAATAGTGACTACTCATAGACTCAACCCCACTACTGATCAGTAAAGGGGCTGATCCATTTCAGACCTGGGCTAATTCACCCCTAGGTGGACACAGACTCATGTCCCTCCATTCCCAGAGGTTCCTCATATTGATACTGGGCTTGATATGGACCCTCAAATCAACTTAGCCCACTGAAACTTGGAACTCCCTGCTTAGGGGATCAAGAGATCCACCAGTCTCAGACTTCCTTGTAGTGGCAATTAGAAACATAAACCACCACACCCTGAAAAATATCCTGCACACTATTGTGCTATAGCATGGAAGAAAACTTAAGAGATCTTTGGTTGCATTTAAAAGAAGCATAACTTCCAGGAATAAGGAAGTGAAAAATTTCTCACTACACTGCTCTAGTCAGATGACATCCAGGATTCAATTCTGGGCAGCACATTTTAGGATGGGTATGGTTAAGCTGGAGAGTATGCAAAGAAATGGACTCCCACTAGTGAAAGGTCATAAGTCCATGCCAAGGGAAAATTAACTGAAGAAACCGAGGACGTTTAACCAGGAGAAGGGAAGACTCTTTGGGAGCACATGGAAAAGGAATTGCACTTGTTATATTTGGTGTCAGATGAAAGAATAAGGAGCAAGGAGCAAAAAGTTGCAAAGAACCCAACTGAGAACTGATCATCCAAGGGCAGAATGGGCTGCCTCCTGGCATAAGGGACTCCCCTCTACTAGATGTGTCCAAGCAAAGGTGGTATGCGCATACGGTGGTCTGTTATACAAGGGGCTTCTTTGGGGAGTATGGGTTGAATTTGATGACTTTGGAAGTCCCTTTTCCTTTTGATATTTTGTGATTCTCTGGGACTGTGGCCCAGGAAGGGAAAAAGAATCTCCAAAGATTCCATGGGTGGAAAGTAATAAAACCAGGAGTTAAACCCAGAACTACTGAATCCAAACCTAATACCCTTGGAGGATTTCTATGTGAGTCTTTGATCATGTCCAAGGGCTGGCTGGTGCACATCTACCTAGTCAGGGTCAGGTTTCAATAAAGATCACTTACCACTATCACCTTGGGGATTCCGGCCTCACTGACATGCATATTTTTTTTTCTTCTTCTTCTAAAACGCATTCTTGGCGATACATCAAAACCACATATGGTAATTAGTACAAGCCTGTCAGGAGAAAACATGGCAGAAAAAAAGGCATTCTGCTATTAGAAATCATGGCTCTGGTTTCTTAAATCAATGAATTATGAATCAAAATTTTCTGAATTGAAAAGACGCATACTATAAATAATAACTATTTCAAGACTCCCATGTTGAGTCCCTAATGGTATTACGAGGGCATAAGGCTTATGCTCAGGAAGATAATTACTGGAATATCAGACTCAAAACTATAATAAACTCTATTAAAAATGACATTATAGAAAGAACCATAGGATTATGGAAATAGGTGGGAGAGGACCCCACCTTTTCATGTGATATTCCCCCTGGGGGAGAATACTTTTTAAAAGACATAAATATTATGTTACAGACTCTGACTTTCTGATTCATACTAGGTAAACATCTTAAGGAAGTGGGGGTTTTCCTCAAAAGAAATCAGCATGACCCATGATGGGAGTTGATATTCACCTTGGGGGAAGTAAGTGAGATGTCCATTAAGGGTCAGCCTGCTTTCCAATGGGACCCAGAGCCATGCAGTGATAGGTATGATCTGGGATTAAAATCAGCCTAGCAAAAAGAGGGATAAAAGTCCATCTGTCTGGGGTGTCCTTGGGGATGTGAAAGTGAATATTATAATAAGAAACTATTAGATTATAAACTCTCTGAGAGCAAGGATAGGTCTTATCTAAGCTTTGTATCTTCCCTAACAGTTAGCTTAGCCTTCTGAACATGCCAGGAGCTTAATGTTAGCTGTATTGCCAAAACAAAAGCACACACACACACACACACACACACAAATTTAAAACCATATGGCTATAAAAAATGTTCCCCACCTTCTTCCCCAGTTTTTCCAGATCCCTTATTTCACTCTTGCTGGGAGTGAGTTGACAGGACCACTTTCATGAGCACAAGTCCAATCTGTATCCACTGAGCTTCTCTCTAGCCCTATCTCTAGGCTTGCACCCCTGGGAAATGGGACAGACCTCCCTTCCTTTCCAGAAATTTATGAAGGTGTACCCTCTTCTTCCCAAGAAGGTATGCTTATGGCTCAGAGATTAAAATGATAGATTTGAAGACTTCCAGGTCTACCCCACATCATGCTGGCCAAAACTAAACTAACTCCATGATCAAAATCAGTTCTAGTAGAATATCACTTAATCTTTTCTCTTCTTTGGTCCCAGTTGGGCAGTTTTCTCCCTACTCAATCTGTAGGGTTCTAAAGTGTTAGAAACAGAATACATGTTCAGTGCCATCTACTCCAACTCTCTTCTTTGACAGATGAAGAAGCCAAAGGCCAAAAAAGTAAAGCAGTCACCTAGCATCACATTTCTTCATTTATCCAGGAAAGATCTTAAATTCCTTGAAGGGAAGAGCCAAGAATTGTATGCTTCCTTATTCCCTATAACATCATGGTGAGTAAGTGGCTTGGCAAATGTTGGATGCATGCATGAAAAATGGACATAAAATATAAGCATGTATTCATATATATAATAGGTGTGTGATGTGTTCTGGAGAATAACAGCTCCAAGTCTGTATGGAATTCAACATAGGATACTACGACTCCAGTGAAGACACTGAATATTAGCACCCGGTGGCAAGTTGGGTGTGGACAATCACAACAGAAATGGTGCATGGGAAGATTTAATCAGGGTGCTAAAATGGAGGGAAGAGAAAATATAGAGCCTAGTAGTTGCATTTAACTCCAGTTACTACTCACTAGATACTCTCCATCTTCCTTTCATGGAAAGAAGCAACAGCCACAGATGGCTGGCTGTTGGGATTCCCATCCTGACAAAGAGTCATTACAAGATTCCAGTGCCTCTCTCATCTGATGTGGAGATGATGCCTTGATTTTAGATTCCTAGGGTCCTGGGTTTCATTATTGAATAAGTTGCTAATACCTCTGCCCCCTCACCTACTTTGCTGTGACAGGCTGATATAGTAGCAAGGGGAGGCATCAAGTAAGTGGGCTCAAAGGGTTCACTTTTGGGGTAGTTAGGTGGCGCAGTAGATAAGGGACCTGGATTCAGGAGTACCTGAGTTCAAAACCGACCTCAAACACCTAACACTTACTAGCTGTGTGACCCTGGACAAGTCACGTAACCCTCATTGCCCCACAAACAAACAAACAAACAAACAAAAAACAAAGGATCCACTTTTTACATTGTATGAGTTTGCAGTTTGAGGATGACAAATCATAATAGGAAATAAAAATTGTCAAAGGGATTCATCAGCTACAGAGTCTGGAAGCATGGAAAGTTGTCATTTGGCAAACAGGCAGTTGGGAAAGAATGTATCCACTTTGTGATTTGTATCTCTGGTTATCATTTCTTGCATTCTATTTTGTGAAAATGTCCTTTTTCATTTTCATTGTCCTGATGCCTGATGAGGTTCGGAAGCGGGGGAAATGGAAGTTCGTGAGCAATGCCTAAGTAAATGGTGGGTATGGGGCGCTCTGCACGAAACATTTATGAATTTTCTATTATGTGCCGTGCACAACCCGATGAGCACCCCAGTGACGATATGCCAGGAATGGAGTAAGAGTCTCTCCTCCCTTTTCTGTCTCTGCTCTCCATCCCTTGAGGCCAAACAGATCCAATGGGCAGTTTGGCTATTGGATATGTCAGTTTTAATGGACTAGAAACTGAAGAAGCCTCACCAGGATAGCGGAAAGAGAGTGTCTCCCTATCTTTGCCCATCAGCCCTTTCAAGGAGCATTACAGGGAAGCTTCCTGACCTGTCAGGGCTAATTATGAGTTGCATTGCTATATGACTTGTCAGCAAGGAAGACAGAAGAAAGGGGAATGAATACTCATTGCTTGGGGCTCATGGACTCTGTTTCTTCCTCTGGAAAAAGGGGGGTGAGGGATTGGAGTAGGAGACCCCAAAGTTTCCTGGGAGCTCTAAAGATCTGGGGTCTACATTGGATGGACAGAGCAAATTATGTGTAACTCAGAGTCTTGTTAAGTTAATTATATTTAAAACACATTTGGAGATTTTGTGATTTAAGAGGGAATTATATTGCAAAGGGCAGAATCTTCTTGCAAATTGAATAATCACACCCTTCGTTAGCTTATTTTGTAAGTTCAGGGTTTTGCTATGTGGATTTTTTTTTTTAATTTGAAAATGAATTTCTGCTAACCACTTGCCAATCAAGGGAGACAAATGAATGCCTGCCAAGAGAGATTATGGCAAGGAGCCTGGGGCTCCGTGATAGAGGGAACAGACTCAGTATCATAGGCTCTGAGATCTAGGAATCTAAGAAAGAACTATAGAATCCTTCTGGTCCAACCCCTTCATCTTACAGATGAGGAAACTGAGGTACAGGGAGGCGGTGTGATTTTGGAAGTAGAATTTGAACCCATATCATCTAACTCCAGACACCTTGTTGTTTGTCCTCACCCCTAGCTCTTTACTATCCCATACAAGTTATTCAAATGTGTCTCTGGGTGGAAGTAATAATAGTGGCACCCTGGGAGAACATCTTACATTTCTCCCCAGTGTCTACCCTTGGGGGCCTGAATCAGACTATCAAGTAACTAACTCAGCAACAGACTTGATGTCCAGACCTCACAGGAGATGGGTTTTTTTTTGTTTGTTTTTTAGGTTTTTGAATAGAATTTTTAAAAGAGGGTGGATAAACCAAGTTCTTTCTTTGCTCCAATGTATTTATGCCCTCTCTTCTCCTATCTTTACCATCCCTCACCCCAGAGATTCATATCTAAAGTAGAAGAAATAATAATGGAAAAGTGGGAAAAGCCCCAGGTCTTAGCCTGGGAGCTACCATTTACTAGTTGTTGGTAATTTCCCTTCAATTTAATCAGTTTCCTCATATGCAAAATGGGGCTAAGAATACCAGTACTATCCAACTACTTCACAAGACTATTTATGATGTACATAAAGGGTCTCACAAGCTTTTAAGCATTATGTGGATTCACAGATTCCCCATATTGTACAGTTGGAAAGGATCACATCTCATCCAACCCATCTTGGATGGGAAGAATTCCTACCTGGCAAGTGGCCATCTACCCCATGCTTGAAAACCTCTTAGGACATGGAGCTCACTACCTCTCAAAGCAATGGGTTCCACCTTGGGATGGAGCTAAGAGCTAAGAGCCAAGTCAATTCCTTTGCAACTTCTCTCTGTCCTTCCTTGTTCTGCCATTGGGATAAAGGGGACCAAATTTAGTCCTTTTCCCATGTATTATCCCTTTAAATATTTGAAGATGTCTATCATGTCCCCCTAAGAAATCTCTTCAACTGGCCAACCATCCCCGGTTCTTTTAGTGAGCCCCAACCTGGGACAAATTCATTGTCCTTCACCATTTTGATTGCCCTCCTCGACATTATATATTTGTGTGGCAGCTAGTTGGCTCTGTGGATAGAACACTGACCTTGGAGTCAGTAAGACTTTGAGTTCAAATCCAGCCTCAGATACTTATTGGCTGTGTGACCCTGGGGAAGTCATTTAAGTACTGTTAGCCTCAATTTCCTCATCTATGAAATGGAGATAATAATAGCATTTCCCTCCCTATGTTGTTGTGAGGATCAAATGAGACAATAATTATAAAATGCTTAGCATACTGCCTGGCACATCGTAGGTGCTATATAAATATTAGCTATTATTACTCGAAACCTATTACTATTATTTTTAAAGCAATAATCTCACATTTTAAGAAGGGACACTGACAAACTGGAACAAGGACAGAACAAAATAAGTGGGGCATGGGGGATAGTTGAAATAGACATTTATATAGTACCAACTATATGCCAGGCACTGTGCTAAGCACTTTACAAATATCATCTCATTTGAAATAATTGAGATAGAAAGGTGACTAAACTATGTCCTGTGAAGGACAGTGAAAAGGGTTAGAGAAAATAATGATGTAAGAGAGACTATTTGTTGTCTTCAGATCCAACACAACCTAATCCAAAAGGTCTTTGCTATGGGGTCAGACAAAATGCTGGACTCTGATGACACAAAGACAGAAATAGAATCATGCCTGCCTTCAAGAAGCTTATATTCATGTCAGAGGGGGATGAATGACAGCCTGTTGATTCCAGGGGTAAAAGTAAGACTAAGAGCAGATCGGGTCTCAGTGTCAGGAGCAATTTTCTAAGAACCAGGACTGTCCAGAAATGAGTTGGGTTGCTTTATTAGTTAGTGAGCACCCTGTCACTCAAAGTATTTAAGTAGAATCTGGCTGATTCCCAGTTAGTAGGGCTATGGTGGTGAACCTTGTAAGGGACAGGGGTCTGTGGTTGGATTGGATAACTAGAAAGTAAATGATTTTATTCTCTTCTATCTGACTTGTAGTATAAATAGTTGCCTCAGTGCTTAAATAATCAATCAGCATGCATTTATTAAGCACCATCTGTTTGCTAGAGTTGGGATATAAAGGCAAAAGAAATTACACAAATGTCAATGAACGACAGGAAGGGGGTCTAGAAGAAAAGAGTGAGGAGAAGCAGCTACATTTCTCCTTTCCTGTTTTGCAGCAAAAGTGACTAGGGATAAATTCAGGGAGACCTTGGCTTCAGAATGCACCAAGGAATGACACTACACAGCTACAGAGAGGCTCAAGGAATAAAGGTTATCTCTTTTAAAGTGTCCCTGACAGCCTGTGGCATTTTTTACATTTTCCCCATCAGTATTCCTTTTTTTTTTTTCAGGGCAATGAGGGTTAAATGACTTGCCCAGGGTTACACAGCTAGTGAGTGTCAAGTGTCTGAGACTGGATTTGAACTCAGAACTCCTGAATCCAGGGCCGGTGCTTTATCCACTGCTCCACCTAACTGCTGTCCCCCCCCCACACACACCCCCCTCCCATCAGTATTCTTGATGAAATTGCTAGAATCAGCAAGTCACAGTGAGAGTAGAAGAAAGGGAAGGAAGAAAGACAGAGACAAAGACAGAGACAGCAAGGGAGGAAGGGATAGAGAGAGGGAGAAGTATACCGAGAGGAAGAAAAGATAGAAAAATGAGATTTAAGGGAGAGAGAGAATGTAAAAGGAAAGGAGAAAGAGGAAGTAGAGAGAAAGGAGAAAGAAGAAAATGAGAGACAGAGAGAAATAGAGACAGTAAGAGAGAAAAGGATAGAAGGAGGGAAGGAAGGAGAAAGAAACAGAAGGATAGAGGAAGGGAAGGATGGAGAAAGAAAAAAGGAGAAAAGAAAGTGAGGGAGACAGAGCCAGAGAGGAGAGAGGGAGGAAGGGGTGTGTGTGAGAGACAGAAACAGAGACAGAAGAAGGAGAGAAAGAAGAGATGGAGAGGGAAAGAGAAAGAGAGAAAAGAGAGAGCAGAGAGGGAGGGAGAGAGGAGAGAGAGACACTAAGATGAGAAAATCTTGAATTCCCAGAGAAGACATTACCCACAACACTCAATATCTGAATAGCTTGGAACAGGAAGAAGTCCTTCATAACAAAACCTTTCCCATGTAATTTCACACAAAAACTTTGAAGGTTTAAATCCAAGTCCAAGCTCCTTCATCCCAGCCCCACCCCCCACCCCTGCCAGTCCTGGTCGATGGTATGACAAATGTTTTTGCAACAAATCTGCTGTTCTAAAAGAAAGGTTTCCATTCTGCTTACTGACAGCCCATGGCCTGTTGGACCCTAGGCAGGGACTCTGAATCTGCCAGGGTGGGCATTCAGGGCTGGGGAGGCACTTGAAGAGGCCAGAACTTAAATATTCAAGATATATAATTTCTTTCCTTCACTCATCTGAACGAAATCATTCTTCTCATTTGGACCAAAAAAATGACCTGTATAAATTGTACCATGGCCGCTCATGCATGCACACACATGTGCCCCCACACATACACACACTACATGCAGCTGTTCGGAAAGGAGGAGGAAAAATCCACTTTAAACCATGGTACCTACTTGGCTCAAGACAACGATAGTTAGAAGCTTTCAGGGAGGGGTCGGGGTGGGGAGATCAATGAATCCTAGATTTAGAGGTTAGGGACCATCTAGTCTAACTCCCTCCTTATACAGATGAGAAAATGGAAACCAGGGAAATTAAGAGATTAGCATCCGAGGTCACACAGATAGTGAACATTAGAGGTGGGTTTTGAACCCGGGTCTTCTGACACAAGAGCATAGGCTATTTCCTCTTTACACCACTGTCCTCTGAATTGTCTTATCTTAGACTGCTCCATCCCCTCTGGGCAGGAGGATGTCTGCTTCTGGTCCCACTGTAGCCCTAGACCAATACACAGAGCTGAGGCATGGGCTCTCTTGCAGCTAGGTGGTGCAGTGGATAGAGTCCCGGCCCTGGGGTCAGGAGGACCTGAGTTCAAATCTGGCCTCAGACACTTGACACTAGCTGTGTGACCCTGGGCAAGTCACTTAACCCCCATTGCCCCGCCCCCCCCCAAATGAATAGTATTTGGGGCAGCTAGGTGGTGCAGTGGATAGAACACTGGCCCTGGATTCAAAAGGAACTGAGTTCCAATTCGGCCTCAGACACTTGACACTTACTAGCTGTGTGACCCTGGGCAAGTCACTTAACCCCAGTTGCCTCACAAAACAAAACAAAACCAAAAAAAAGAATGAATAGCATTACCTCCCCGAGAGAAAACATAAGAAAGCCTCAGTTCCTGTCCTAAGGAGAACGAGAATGCCTTACTATGGTGAGGTTACTGAAGTAGGGCTAGAGAAACTCAGAATCCTATTATCTCTGAGCTGACATGGGCTTTAGGGGGCAATCCATGTATCCATGTAGGTCATTCTCTATAGCTACCTCAGCAGGCAGCCACACAGCCCCATTTAGGGACAAGGAACTCACTACCTCACAAGGTATCTTGTTCCATTCCTCTGATTGTTAGGAAGTTCTGACAGTGGTGATGATGATGAAGAAGAAGAAGAGGAGGAGGAGGAGGAGGAGGAGGAGGAGGAGGAGGAGAGACCCTCTTTCCCTACATCAATTGTCCTTCTAGTTATTTCACCATCCACCAACATCAGTCTGGATCTGGGATTTCACTGATTCAGGGAACTCATCACAAGCTCTAGCTAGGAATGTACTTCACAAAATTTGCCAATTTGCACTGGTGGAGGCATTTTCTACACTGGGATGTCCGTATGCAGATGAAATCCTAGATTTTGAAATGAAAACAAAACAATAACAACAAGAAGAACACCCCGATAGGTGACTAATAAATGTTAGGGTTTCCAGCGCACTGAGAGGGTGCTTGATGTGCCTGTGGTCATGCAAGCCAGCATGTATCCAAGGTGGGACTTGCACCCAGGTTTTCCTGACTACACCCAATCCATCTAATGGGGAAGGGAAAGAAAGGGGTTTTATCAGGGATTTCTTTGGTGTAGGGAACCCCTCAACAAGGGATCTCCCTCAATCAGTACCAGCTCTGCAGTATAGAGTCTAAGAAAGAGTTCCAGCACACTGAGAGGTTCAGTGATTCATCCAGGGGCCACACAGTCGGCATGCTGGAATCGAATCCAGGTTCTTCTAACCCCAAGGTTTATCCCCTATGCTACATTGCTTCTCCACTCCATATGATCTTTTTTTTTTTTTTTTTTTGGTGAGGCAATTGGGATTAAGTGACTTGCCTAGGGTCACACAACTAGTAAGTGTTAAGTTTCTGAGGCTGGATTTGAATTCAGGTCATCCTGACTCCAGGACCGGTACTCTATCCACCGTGCCACTTAGCTGCCCCCACTCCATATGATCTTAAATGCTTAAGAGCCATTTGGGAAATTTAGACAGTCTCTTCTTATTAAAGGGATTATGACTGAAAATATTTGCAAATGACCATCAAAAGCCAACTAGCCAATCACCCAACAATCCCTCAGATCTGAGTACACCAGGAATTTCTGATGTCCCTTTTCAAAATACCAGAGGCATAAAAGCCCATATCCTGTCCAAGGTAAGCTCGCTGGAGGCAGGGGCTTCTTCCCCTTTACCTCTGCATCACCAGATCCTGTACCAGCGGTGTCCAGCACACAGCAGGAGCTTACCAACTATTGGATGAGAATTCGAGTGAATCCTAAATGACCTCTTAGAGAAAGAGAAGTAGAGAAAGACAAGTAGAGAACTTGTGCCCTCTCCTTCCCTCCCCTCCAGTTTGTAGATACTTGATTTGGTGCCATTCAGTCCTGGATGATGGATTCCTAAAGTGGGTTCTAGAGAGGTAGAGGCCATCTTGTCTTGCCCCAACCTTACCCAAAGGTCCAATCACTCCTTCCCTCCTTCAGTCCCAAACGTCCAAACCTTGGTTAGCCTTCCATCCTTGGCACCCAGAGCCATGCATTTAGTAATGCCCAGACCCATGCCCCCAGACAGGTTACCCTCCCCCACCTGAGCAGAGGCCAAGGTTGGGGGCTCCTCCACCAAGGTCCTCTCTCCCCCCTCCTTCCCACCTCCCCCCTGGCTCTGGGCTGGACAGTGTCTCTCCGTTTTCTTTGGCTGGAGCTCCAGGCCTAATTATCTCTAACCTTCTGTTCGAAGATCGCTGTCCTTGCCTGATAGAAACCAGTAACTTTGAAAGCAAACTGGGTCTTAATTTTCCTTGACAGCTGGGCTTGAAGCATGTGGGCTGAGCTGGGGTGTAATGAAATGCACATTCGTACTCCAAACAAATTAAGCACAATTAAGGAGCCTGAGTTATGGGTATCTATCACTCCTCGATGTTTTTGTAAAAATTACCACATTTAGATCAAAGTCAGAGGACCCTTTCCTTAATTGCTTCATTAGGGCCCAATGCTACAGGCTTCATAAATACAGGCCCGGGTGTCTCTTTGGGAATTACTGAAAAGACGGGCTCTTGCAGTAATTGTTTCCATATTGCTCTTTCTTTCTCCCTTTTCTCTGCTCTTTTCTCCATCTCTCCCTCTTTCTTTCTCTCTCCTCTCCTTCTGTCTCTGTCTCCTTCTCTTTCTCTCCTTCTTCCCCTGGCTCTCCCTTCTTTGTCTCCTTCCATCTCTCTCTCTCTCTCTCTCTCTCTCTCTCTCTCTCTCTCTCTCTCTTTCTCTCCTCTCTTTGTCCCTCTCTTTTCCTCCCCCTTCCCCTTGGATGACCCTTCCAAGGCTTCAGTGATCAAATTAGATCTTTCGGGAACCCATCTGAAACTTAGGTCCTTTATTTTCCATAAAACTGGAAAAAATAAGGAATTGAATTATTCCTGCTCCAGGTTTCCCACTGGGGCAACTGAGGCAGTGGGTGGTCGACTCCTTTGCCTTCACTTTCGCTTGGGACAGAGAGGGGTCTTGGAGCTCACAGCCACTCCAATCCCCCAGACTCAGAGCTTTCCAGGCAGGTCAAGCATCATCTCAGAAGGATACATCATTTCACTGCCTTGTACCTCTGTTCCTTCTGTAAAATAAGGTCAGCTGCACCCGATGACCTCTGACATTTGACCCAGCTCTAAGTTTCTGATCCTATGTGTCCCCATGAGAACTAATGAATACTAGGTTATGTTGTGGTGATTCCTTCTGTCTCTCAAGGTGAATGACCACGTTTGGTGGCAGCTAGAATGAGTCATGGTATATATTGTAGTTCCATTTTAGGGATGAGAAAAGAAACCGAGAAGATGAGTGGTTTGCCTAACACTAAAATCCTAAGCTAATGGTGGAATTATGAGGAGAATCAGGTCTCCTCATCCCGGCTCCTCCCCCTCCCAAATGAACAATTACAAACAAGGAAAAGCATTTCTATATATAAAGGAGATTGTATATGAAACCAATGAATCCACCTAGTACCATTTGAACTACAGTCATTCATTCAGTCAATAGGCATTTATTAAGTTCCTACTATGTACCAGGCATAGGCTAAGCACCTGGATATAAAGAAAGGCCAAAATGCAGATTTCTGACCTCAAGGGCATTACATTTCTTTCTTTCTTTCTTTTTTTTTTAGTGAGGCAATTGGGGTTAAGTGATTTGCCCAGGGTCACACAGCTAGTTAAGTATTAAGTGTCTGAGGCTGGATTTGAACTCAGGTACTCCTGACTCCAGGGCCCGTGCTGTATCCACTGCGCCATCTAGCTGCACCCAAGGGCATTACATTTCAATGGGGAAAACACTACAGAGGAAGGTAATTCAGATTATATACAAAGTGGATATATTAGTGGCTGGGAAGCCTGTCCATGAGCCTCCTTTAGGAGGTGAAGGTCGGCACCTCTATTTGCTAAACTGCATATCCTGTGCTAGGAATCACAGAGGCTTCCAAAAGGTAGAAAGCCTATTCTTGCTTTCCTGGAGTTTCCAGCTGAGCTGGGCAAAAAGTGAGACAGAGATAGAAATAGAGACAAAGAGAGAGAGAGGAAATATACAGAGACAGACAGAGATAGACAGACAGAAACAGAGACAGAAACAGGGAGACAGAGACAGAGAAAGACAGAGAGAGATAGATACAGAAAGATACACATATGAGAGAGAGAAAGAGAGAGAGAGAGAGAGAGAGAGAGAGAGAGAGAGAGAGAGAGAGAGAGAGGAGAGATACAGAGACAGACACAGACAGACAGAAACAGAGAGACAGAGACAGAGAAAGACAGAGACAGAGAAAGACAGAGAGAGACAGATACAGAAAGATACACATATGAGAGAGAGTGAGTGAGAAAGAGACAGAGAGACAGAGAGAGAGAATGATTTTTGAGATCTTAGCTATATAAATAACATAGCAGGCAGAAAAGAGAAAGAAGGGCACATTTTTAGATGTTAATTTAAATTCACTTCCTTTTGCTAACTAGATGCAGTGATTGGGCCTTTAAGGAATTAAAGAGGCCAGATTTGATGACCCAAGGGAAGTGTCAAGAAGACTTACCTCCATTTTCAATCTCCCACCCCCTCCCCCGACACACACACACACACACACACACACACACACACACACACACACACACACACACACACACCACTTAGTCTCTCTAGGGATTTTTTCCCTCCATTTGGAAAATGGGGGCCGTGACGTTCATTTTCTTCACAGCAAACATAAAATCATGGCTGTTGAGCTGAAAGGGACACTTATCCCATCCTGTCATTTGACAAATGAGGCCCAGAGAGGGGAAATCATTTCATCAAGGCGACCCAAGTGGCAAGCTTCAGAGGCAGGATTTGAACCCCCAGCTCCTGACTTCTGAACCCCCATTCTTTCCATCAGGCCGGGCCATTTGCCTGAGTATAGGTGCTCAGGATTTGCCAGAATATCCTACCCCCACAACAGCAAGGCTTTCACCACCAGGGTGCTTAATAGCCAGGTAGTACAGGTGCCTTTCTTATCTGGTTAGCCAGCTTATGAGAGGCCATCTGTCCCTGCTCCCTGAATCTAAGAATTTTTATAAATCCTTAGCTATGGAATCATCCCTCAAGTCCAGTGACCTCTGAGTCCCTTGAGTGATTTTCTTTATGAGACTCACACTTTGTCCATCTCTCCCCACCCCTTATCCCTCCATGGCTGGAATGTTCTCTGTCCTTGCCTCTCATTCTCAGAATGCCCGATTCCTTTCGAGGCTCAGCTCAGGTAGCACCTTGTACAGGTGGCAATCCTTTCCCAGTCCCCCTAGGTATCACTGCTCTCTCATTTCAGATGGTCATTCATACATTGAGTTGGTTACCTGGTATTTCTCTCCAACAGAATGTAAATTCTCTGAGAGCAGAGATGACACAGTGGATAGAGCACCAGCCCTGGATTCAGGAGGACCTGAATTCAAATCCGGCCTCAGACACTTAACAATTACTAGCTGTGTGACCTTTTGCCTCACCAAAAATATTGTCTCAATATCCCATAGAATCACAGAATTGTAGAACTGAGAGTTTGGAAGAGAACACATGGGCCATCTAGATCTCACTGTGACATACCCACCAAATGGTCATTCTGACAGGCTTGAAGATCTTCAAGGAGGGGGAAACTACCACCTCTCAGGGAGAGACATTCAACTTTTGAACTTCTCTTGTTAGCATTTTTTCCCTGTATATCTTCTCTACATGTTTCTGTCTCTCTCTGTTTCTCCATCTCTGTCTTTGTCTCTGTCTCTATTCTGTCTCTATCTCCATCTCAGTCTCTGTTTCTATCTCTGTCTCTGTCTCTATCTCTGCCTGCCTCCATCTCTATTTCCATCTCTCTATCTATCTTTGTGTCTTTCTCTGTCTTTATCTCTTTATTTCTATCTCTAACTCTGTCTCTATTTCTGCCTGTCTCTAGCTCTGTGTCTATCTTTGTCTCTATTTCTGTCTCTAGCTCTGTGTCTATCTTTGTCTCTATCTCTGTCTCTATCTCTGTCTCTATTTCTGTCTCTTTCTCTGTCTTTTTCTCTGCCTTCTCTGTCTCAATTTCTATCTCTGTCCCACTTTTTGCCTAGCTCGGTTGGAAAGGAATTAGATATCATATCATGTCTGAATCAGCCTCGTTGCACCTTCCATACATTTGTTCCTTGTCCTGCCCTCTGGGACCAAGTATATCAGATTTAATCCTTCCTCTCCATGACAACCCTTCAATCTTAGAGACACCTATCTTAACCCTTCTTCCCTGGCCTTTAGTCAGTGGCACCAACTCAAGGTCCTTCACTACCCTGGCTCCCCTCCGACGGACACTCTCCAGCTTTATCAATGCCTTTCTCAAGTTGTAGTACCCAGAGCCAAACACAGCAGTGGAGGAGGTTTGACAAGGGCAGAATATAGTAGGATTATGGTTAACAACAACAACAACAAGTAACATTTTATATAGTTCTTTAAGGCTTGCCAAGCAGTCTACATATGCTATCTCATCTGAATAGTGATTATCACTTCCCTGTTTCTGGAAACTCAGCCCCTTTCGATATAGCCCAAGATCCCATTTGCTTTTTTTGGCAGCCATAACAAACTGTTGACTTATTTTGAGCTTGTTTTTGTTCACTCATTTTACTCATGTCCAACTCTTTGTGATTCCATTTGAGGTTTTCTTGGCAAGATACTGCACTGGTGTGCCATTTCCTTTTCCAGCTCATTTTACAAATGAGGAAACTGAGGCAAACCTCCCCAGGGTCACATAGCTAGTTAAGTGTCTGAGGCCAGATTTCATTCAGGAAGATGGATCTTCCTGACTCCAGGCCCAGAGCTCTATCCGCTGAGCCACCTAGCTGGCTGTATTTTGAGTTTGTACTCCACGGAAACTCCCAAATCCTTTTCAGAACAACTTCTACCTATATCCATGCTTCCTCCATCTTGTATCTGTGGAATTAATCTTTTTGTACCAAAGTACAAAACTTTACATTTATCTCTATTGATTTTCATCTTGTTAGATCCTTCCCAATGCTGTAGCTTTTCCAAATTCTTTTGGATCCAGTGTGTTAGCTTCGTGTCATCTGCAAATGTGATGTGTACCATCTATGTCTTTCTTGAATTCACTTATAAACATGTTAAATATTCTATGTATGTTAAATATTCTATATATTCTACATGTAATATTACATAATATACAGTGTACTCTTCTATGCTATAGTATAGTACCCTGAGCACTCCACTGGGGGCCTTAAGGCTTTAGGTTCATAGGACCATGAACAACTAATCTTTGCGTCTGGCCATCCAACCAGTTGCAAAATGATCTGATCACATTATCATTAATCTATATCTCACAATATCCTTTTCCAGAAGAACAATATAAGAAAGTTTATCAAAAACTTTACTACATGTATAGAGCACCGGCCCTGGATTCAAAAGGACCTGAGTTCAAATTTGACCTCAGACACTTGACACTTACCAGCTGTGTGACCCTGGGCAAGTCTCTTAACCCCAGTTGCCTCACCAAAAAAAACCAAAACCAAGACCAAAACCAAAAACAACAACAACAACAAAAACCTTTACTACAATCCAGGTAAACTGTATCCTCCATATAATCCTCATTTTCTCATTTATTCATCCTGTCAAAAGAGAAGATGAGGGGCAGCTAGGTGGCGCAGTGGATAGAGCACCGGCCGTGGAGTCAGGAGTACCTGAGTTCAAATGCGGCCTCAGACACTTAACACTTACTAGCTGTGTGACCCTGGGCAAATCACTTAACCCCAATTGCCTCACTAAAAAAAAAAAAAATTAAAAAAAAATTTCTAAAAAAAAAAAGAGAAGATGAGGTTAGTCCAGCATGACCTGCTCTTGATGGAGCCCTCCTGGTTCTTTGTCATCATTACTTCCCTCTCTAGGTTTTCACTAAACAATTCTCTAATGATCTGGTCCAAAATGTTCCAGGCAATCAAAGTCAAGATCATTGCCCTCAAGTTTACACACTCTTCTTTTTCTTCCTTTTTCTTTAGAAAACTCAAGACAATGTTTTTCCTTCTTCAATTTTGTTGTTCTTCTCCCAAGTTCCATAATTTTTTATGTCACTAACCGTAGTTCAACAATCATATTTTTAAGTTTTTTAAGGCTTCATGATGAAATTTACCTGAGACAAGTGACTTGAATTCATTAAGGCTAGCTAACTTCTCTCTTTATTAATCTTTGCAAATAACAGGTACCTAATAAATAAGTATTACTTTCGATTGGATTGGAAAATGCTACATTAGAATATAAACTTCTTGTGAGTAAGAATTGCTTTTCAATTTTTTTTGTGTCTCTGTCTCCCTAGTTAGAGTGTTGGCCCTAGAGTCAGGAAGACCTGAGTTCAAATCTGGTCCTACTAACTTCCTAGCAATGGGACCCCAGGCAAGTCACTTCACCCTATTTGCCTCAGTTTACTCATCTGTAAAATGAGCCAGAGAAGGAAATAGCAAACCATTCCATTATCTTTTTTTTTTTTCGGTGAGGCAATTGGGGTTAAGTGACTTGCCCAGGGTCACACAGCTAGTAAGTGTTAAGTGTCTGAGGCCAGATTTTAACTGGCCTGAATCCAGGGCCGGTGCTCTTTCTACTGTGCCACCTAGCTGCCCCACTCCATTATCTTTACCAAGAGAACTCTAAATAGGATCATAAACGGTTGGACACAAACTGAAATGGCTGAATGATAACAAAAGTGCTTGGCACTAATGGGATCTTAATAAATGTTCTTTCACTCATTCATATGCACAAGTTGCAGGCACTGTTAAGTGCCTGGTATATAGTAAGTGTTTAATAAATGCCTTTGATTGACCTGCCACTGAAGAGAATTCAGTCTTGGGGGAGATGATTATGATTTACAGACAAAAGACATCAGTAAAACACTGTTTTTTAAAGAAAACAAATACTTCCTAATTCTAAGGTCCCTGATCAAGAGAGACTTCTTAGCTTCTTTCCTCTAACCATTACCTACCATGGTCCCAATATTTCTGGTTTCTTTCTCGGCTTGACCTCCCTGATCCTTGATTTAAAATTATCTCCAGTCACAAACCACTCTGCTTGTGACACATGTGCTAAGAATCCTTTAATTGCCTCAGTTTCCCTTTTCTATTCCTTTCAAGAAGATCCCTAGTACCAGCTTAGAGTATGATTTAGCAGAGGGAAACAAGCATTTATTAGGGACGTGCAATGTGCTGGGCACTTTGCTAAGTGCTTTACAGATGTTATCTCATTTGATCCTAACAATAATCCTAGGAGATAGGTGCTAATATTATCCCCATTTTACAATCAAGGAAACTGAGGCAGAATGTACTTAAGTGACTTGCATAGGATCACACAGCTAGAAAATGTATGAGGTTGGATTTGAACTCAGATCTTCAACTTTAAACTCAGATTTGGAGTCAGAAGACCTGCCATTAAAATGTTGCCTCTCCTACTTTCTAGCAATGTGACCTTAATACAAGTCCTTTTCCCACCATCTACCCCGCACCCAACTCTGGCACTCATTCTCCTATCCCCAAATTGAGGGGATTGACCTAGATGACTTTTAAGGTCCTTTATTGTTCTAGGTTCCAGCAACTTCCTTTGAGAGAAAGAGCTAGATCACTCTCTAAGGGCAGGGCCCACATTTCTTACAGCTCATCTCTCTCTCTCTCTCACTGACAATGGCTGGGTGTTCAGTTGAATAGACCAGAGATAGTGGGAGGATTTCAACTTCAGTTCCCTACTGAATCTTAATCAACCAACCCCTTCCCGACTCCTTCAGACTTGGGAAAGTGAGAGGGGCATAGAAAGCAAACCGGGATATTACGCTCTGCTGGGACCGTGTCTTCTGGAGGACACAGGCTCTGTTTCCATTGCATTCTGTCTGGAGGCCAGGAGCAGCCTTATCCCTCTGCCATAGATCTCTAATGAATCTCACTTGTCAATACTGACAGCAACATGGGAAGTGTTCAAGACTGCAGCCCCATCCAATTCTGCCACTACCACATTGATGGTCCCCCTACATCAAACCCCCCAATCACCCCACCCCCAGACCTCAAAAATCAGGTTCTATGCTGTCAACCAGGATAGAGGGGTGAAAAGACTAAGATTCAGCCGGCCTGGATTTAATCACAGATCCACCAAAAGACCTCCATTCTAAATGGAGTAGTGGACTTTGAAAACCTGAATTTGAATTCTACCTCAGATGTTCTTGATCTGAGTTCTGAAGAAAGCTAGAGATTCTAAGAGGTGGAGGTGAGAAAGTAGTGTCTTCCTGGCATGAGAGACAGCCTATGCAAAGGTTTGGAGGTAGGAAGGTCTTGAATGAGGAAAAGTGAAATACATCATTTTGTCTGGAATGGGGAATTCAAGGAAGGATGAAAATTGTGTTTTTTGTTTGGTTGGGTTTTTTGGGGGGGCAGGGCAATGAGGGTTAAGTGAATTGCCCAGAGTCACACAGCTAGTAAGTGTCAAGTGTCTGAGGTCGCATTTGAACTCAGGTCCTCCTGAATCTAGGACCAAAGCTCTATCCAGTGCACCATCTAGTTGCCTCCCTTCCATGATAATTGTGGAAAGATCAGTTGGCTGTAGACTGCAAAGGATTTTGAATGCCAGTGGGACTTGCATTTTATCCTCAAGGTAATAGGGAGCCACAGGAGGTGTTTGAGTAGGTGAGTGACATGGTCAGATCCATGCTTTAGGAAAAATCACCTTGGCAGCATGTAGAGGATGGATTGGAGAGAGGAGAGACTTAACTCAGGGAGGTCAATTAGGAGGCTCTTTCAATAACCTGGGGAAGGTTTTCTGGAAAACAGCAAATGGACAAAATATTTTTCCACCAGCTGGGGACACTCCATAAAGGGACAGGAAGAACTGAACTACCAACCCGTTTTTTTATTCCTTCCTGCTTGCGGTGAGCAGGCAGTGGAGGAATCTCCTTCAGATTTGGGTGTTGTCTAAGGGAAGAGACTGCTCAGACTTTGGCTTTCCTCTTCTGGGTTTGACATCAAAACCAATTTCTGTCCAAGACGGGGGAAGCAGAGGGAGGGGCTGTCCTATCCACAGCCTGATAGCTGACAGGAGAGAGCCCGTTTCCACCCTGGCCCCTGCTCCACTGACATTACACCCGTTAATTCTCCAGCCCCATGTTTCAGGGAAGACGTCAGTCACACCGGCGGTACTTGTATGCGTTGTTAATGCCAGATCACGGGGTGAAAGCGCAGGATTTGAATCTCCAGACCCCCAGGAGATGGAGCTGAATACGTTCAGTCTAGAAATGTCAGGGAAAAGTCCTTTCTTATTTTTATTCTTTATAGGAAGGAGAGAGGGTTGTTGGTATTAACGAATAATGCTAAATATGGCGCCCTGATCTGATACAGGGAGCTGGCCCGAGTTTAGGCGGGGGTGGGAGGGCTTCTGACCCAACCCCGAAAAGATAGATAGTGGGATGTCATTGCTGGCAGAGGCTGGTCCAGGGCGGAAGGAAGGAAGGAAGGAACCCGAGCTCCAAGCTTGGCCTTACAGCCCGTACAAGCCTACACCTCTGCCCTGGCCCCCCGTCCATCCCGTCGTGGATTTCAAGGGGTCTGTGAAATTGGCAATGTTTATAATTGAAGAACTCTATTTCAATATATTTGTAATCCTGCAGATTGTATTTTGTGCTTTAAAAACACAATTCTTCAAACAAGGTCGGTAGGCTTCATCAGACCGCTTTAGGCGGCCAGGACACACACATGAAAGGTCAGGTACATTCTGCTCAAAACTGAACCCAATTAAAATTCTTTTTTAAACTGAGTTCAGTAAACTTGGCTTAAAACATATGTGCAAGCATATGCGCACTTACTCTCTCAGTCCCTCTCCATCCCCCCTGCCCCTGCCATTCCCTCTCTCTCTCTCTCTCTCTCTCTCTCTCTCTCTCTCTCTCTCTTTCTCTCTCTCTCTCTCTCTCTCTCTCTCTCTCTCTCTCTCTCTCTCTCTCTCTGTCTCTCTCTCTGTCTCTCTCTCTGTCTCTCTCATTCTCTCTCCCCTCTCTCCTCCTCCCTCATTTTCTTTCCTTCTCTTTCTTTCCTTCTCTCTCTGTCATTCTCTGTCTCTGTTTCTCTGTCTCTCTCTGACTCTGTCTCTGTCTCCCTGTCTGTCTGTCTGTCTGTCTCTCTCTCACACACACACCCCTACCTCCTAATGAACCAGTCTGAACGGAAACCAAAGTCAAATTTAAACTAAAATAGAGCTAGGAAAACAGACTGTTCTCTGAATTGAACTGGCATTTCATGGGAGTTCAAGCAGAGATATTAACCAGCAATTTTTGCACCCAGCAAAAGAAACATGAAATCCTCCTTTAACTCAGTTTGAGGGAGAGGGTGCAGTGGAGACCCAGGGACACCACAAAGCCCTTCAGTGGCTACTGATTTGTGGGGAGGGGATAGGGCTGGCTGGAATGTATCTGCTCTGCTGCCACTGGGAGAAAGAATCCACACTCTAGCTTAAATTGTTCATTGTAGGCTAGACTCAGTTGTTTCCGTGTTGCTGAAGAGGTAATGGGTCTGTGAATTCTCACTCTGTATTTCACTACCTTGGGACAAAGCTCTGCTAATTTCACCTTAGTTATAATGCTGATTGAACCAAGGAAGCATCATCTGAGTTTTTAAGTAAGAGAAACACATTTATTTTGGTAAGCAAAATCATCTGCTCTGAGTATGTGCCCCAAATGTCCATTTTATGTTAGGGGGTCATTAAATGATATAAGTATAATATCTAGTTTGAGGTATCACATTTCTTAGGGCATAGAGTAGCCAACACGGTATATATAGTGAATGCTGGACACCGTTTCTGTTTTCAGAAGATCCTCCTTTATTTAATAGCTGCAAAATCTTGGGTTCCCTTCTTTGTAAAATGAGGGGGTTAGATTATATGATCTCTGAGTTCTCATCCAGTTTATGACCTAGACCAAACTTGCTCCTAGACCTATAAGAGACAGACCCTTTGTGCTCCTTTCCCCATTTTAAAGATGAAAAAACTGAGGTCTAGATAATAGGGGGGAAATGCTTACAAGATCACATAAGTAGCAAGCTACAAAGCTGAGATCTAAGGCAAGATTTTTCTTATTCCAAATCCATTAATCTTTTCATTATACAATGTCTTAGAAGGATATTGACAAACTGGAGACCAACTATGATATGGGCATCAAGTCTGTTCCATGTGAGCCTCAGCAGAATTAACTGGAAATGTTTAGACTGTAAGACTAGAGAAGAAAGGACACAAGGTTGGTAGGAGGTGGGAGAAGACAGTATGAAGGAAATGATAGCTATCTTCTGGTCCTAAAAAAAAAAAAAGAGCTATTGTGGAAGAGGGCTTGTTATGTTTGGCAGAAGCAGGACAGAACTAGGATCCTTGGGTGGAATTTGCAGAGGCAGATTTCAGCTCAGTCCTAGAAAAGGACTTTCTAGCAGTTCTATCTAAAATCAGGACTAGCCAACTTGGAGATAGGGAGCTCTCTTCATTGGAAATGTCCAGACAGGGGCTAGATGGTGTCAGAGATGCCAAGGAAGGGATCTCTACCCTTGGAGGGATGTTGGATTTAGGGACTCTTTTACAGCTCTATCAGTTCTTCCATGATTCCCATCTTCCCAATGTGGTGATTAAAAAGGTTTGAGAGACATAATTTCTGGGTAATTTAATCATTTTATTACTAAAGCCAACATGTTTATTAATAAAAGGATGAAAGTTTGTCTGTCTCTTTTAGACCAAAAGACTATCATGGTGGAGGGCTCACAGTTTATATACCCTTCAAAGAGTAGGTGTTCCCCGGGTGAGAAACAACCCTTATTGGTTAATAATTAATGAGAGAATGAATGTTACAATGAGGGCCTGAGAGTGACATCATGTCACCCTTGGACAGAGACACTATTTCTATACCCAGACCACCCCCAGCCTTGGCCATTTTAGACAAAAGGATCTGTCTCCACCCAAGCTTGATTCCTTGTAAGGTTGGGCAGGGTCAGATAGAGGAGAAGGTTAACTCAACCCTTGGACCCTGAGGTCTTGAAAATAGAAAAAGGGGGAACTCTTGGATAAAGCACTGGCCCTCGATTCAGGAGGACCTGAGTTCAAATCCAACCTCAGACAGTTGATGCTTACTAGCTGTGTGACCCTGAGCAAGTCACTTAACCCTCATTGCCCCACAAAAAAAAAGGAAAAAGAAAAAAGAAAGAAAAAGGGGAGAACTTTGAATCTCCCCAAATAACTAGTTATTAATAGTCATTTCTCTTACCAATTAGTGTGCCTCTAGGGGCATTTCTCTTTAAGAGTTTGTAGGCTGGGATCTGTGTGGGTTTCTTATCTCCTTACTAAGAATCTCTTTTGCTGACACCCAGAGTCCTCTCTGTCTTTCAAATACACTCAAAGGGGCAGCTAGGTGGGGTAGTGGATAGAGGGCCAGGCCTGGAGTCAGGAATACTCATCTTCATGAGTTAAAAATCTGGCCTCAGATACTTCCTAGTTGTGTGACCCTGGGCAAGTCACTTTACCCTGTTTGGCTCAGTTTCCTCATCTGTAAAATGAGCTGGAGAAGGAAATGGCAAAGCACTCCAAACCACTCTAGCATCTTGGAATTCTCTTTAATCAAGGAAATTAAAGGTCTAGTCACTATTGCTATCCTGGCACCTGTCTCACTGGGTTGTGCTAAAATGCAAAATGAGACAATGTATGTAGTCCATCAGTTAACAAGCCCTTGTGAAGCATTTACTATATGTCAGGTGCTGTGCTAAGTACCAAGGATATATACACAAGCAAAAAGAAAGACAAGTCCCTGCCCTCAAGGAGCTTATATTCTAATGGTGAAAGACAACCACAAAGGTAGCAGGTGAAGACCAGAGAGATTTAGAAGCAAAGCCAGGAAAGGGATGTTAAATGATGCACCGGGGCCTTTCCTCAAAATGGAGATTCTAGGAAGAGCTCATCAGTGGAAGAATGGGGAGGGATGGGTGGGGAAGGAAGCTGAGTCATGGTGGAGAAGTGCTAGAGAAATATTAGTTGTTGTTATTACTGAGGTTAAATGCACCATTTAATAAATTAATACTTTCCTGCCACCCCCCCACCCCCGCAAGTAGTTGAAGGAGGAGATAAGAGCTATTGCTATTAGCACAGCAGAAAGAATATTGGCTCTCGAGTTGGAGTACCTGGGGTTGAATCCCAGCTCTGTTACCTGTATGACTCTGGGCAAATCATATCATCTCAATGAGCCACAGTTTCTGCATCTATTAAAAAAAAAATGAGGTGGTGAGACTAGGACTAGAATTCTGGGTCCCTGTTTACCTTTGAAGTTATAATCAACAACAAGTCAACAATTAGTTACATTAAGTCCCTACTATGTGCTAGGTGTGTGTATACATACATATATTAATGCTGTTATATGTATCTATATACATATACACTATATGTATCTATTATACATATATACTATACATACATTATACATGTGTTATATATTAGGCATATATAGATAACGAGATATATGTTTTATATGTCTGTGCATATATATATGCACAGACATAGGTTTTACATGTATACACGCATATATATGCACGTCTGTTCAGGTCTGTATATGTATGTGCATGCATATGCATACACATATGTATGTACACACAGATATAGATTAGATATATAGATATAGATGTAGATATAGATGTGGATATAGATGTAAATGTAGATATAGATATAGATGTAGATGTAGATATAGATATAGACGTAGACATAGATATAGATATAGACATAGACATAGACATAGACATAGACATAGACATAGACATAGACATAGACATAGACATAGACATAGACATAGACATAGACATAGACATAGACATAGACATAGACATAGACATAGATATAGAACAGTCCTGTCCTCGGGGAGCTTACTTTCTACTACTAAAAGCATAGATTGATTCATTCCTTATCACCAGTGATTAAACGTAAGTGCTCCTGGTTCTTATCATCTGAAGTCTGCAAGTTCAGAAACCCTGTGGGGTGATTGTTTTTCTAAACATTTGCAAAATACCCTCAATGGACCGGACCTTAGGGGCTCCTTGGCCCCTCCAATCCTACTTATCAGAAGGAAATGTCTTTTCAAAACCCGGGAAAATTGTTTTCTGGCCTGAAAAGGGTAGGACTAAACTGTGCCTGCTGTAGCCAGTCAGAAAAAGAAAAATGAACAAAAAGCTCATTAGGCACCTGTTTGTTTGACTTGGGTTCCCTTGGCTAATTCAACACCAGAGGTGTTGTTGGTAACAAGGGTATTTTTTTACCCTCCCCCCGCTCCCAGCATGTATCTTACACTTAGGAGACTCAGAATAGTTGCAGTCTCTAATCCCACAGATGACTCTCAACCTAATGACCCCCCACTCCCCTCCTTTCCCCCAAATCTATCCAGTTTTGGATCTGCCCTTCAAAGCCCAGCTCAGGTCCTAAGAATGTTTGCTTTACTATTCTGCCTCTAATTCCCTTAGAGCCCTTCTCTGAAGTTCTGTAGTGTTTATACTTTGTAGCACATAATTCAGGGCTAAATCACAAGATACATCTATGTCTATATCTATGTCTATGTCCATGCCCATGTCCATGTCCATGTCCATGTCCATATCCATGTCCATGTCCATGTCTATGTCCATGTCTATGTCCATGTCTATGTCTATGTCTATGTCTATGTCTATGTCTATATCTCTATGTCTATGTCTATGTCTATATCTCTGTCTATGTCTATGTCTATGTCTATATCTCTGTCTATGTCTATGTCTATATCTCTATCTATGTCTATGTCTATGTCTATGTCTCTATCTATGTCTCTATCTATGTCTATGTCTATGTCTATGTCTATGTCTATGTCTATGTCTATATCTATATCTATGTCTATGTCTATATCTATGTCTATGTCTATGTCTATATCTATATCTATGTCTATATCTTGGGAGGGACCTCAGAACATGTCATCATTTGAACTCTGATCTGTCTCATGTCTAGTCCTTGGCCCCTTAGGCTGCAGTCTTTTTCCTATTTGGGCCATGAGTTTGAGCTCAAAGAGGTCAGCTCTAGAAGAGACTTTATATAATCTCAGCTAGAAGGACATTGGAACACAGAATGTCAGAGCTGGGAGGGGCTTTAGAATAGGGAATGTCAGAACTAGGAGACAAATTAGAGATCATAGGTTCCAGAAAAATAGCTTTAATAGCTAGAAGGGAACTTAAAAAGTCATTCCAATTCCCTCATTTTATAGAAATGGAAACTGACACCCAGAGAGGAGAAAGTAGTTAGTGGTAAAGCCAGAACTGGGTCCCAGTTTTCCAGACCCCAGCCCATGACTCATTCTGCTATCCCACAGTGGCTTCCTTTTATGTCACAGTAATCTCATGTACACATGGATCGCCTCCTCTTTTAGACTTGAAATGTCTTGAGAATGGACACTCCATCTTCTTCTGCCTCTTTATACCCCCCACCCCCAGTGCCTTCAATCTAGTGGGGATGCATGTCCCAAGGTATCAGTTAGACACATGGTAGGAAGCATGTTTTAATGGAAGGAACAATAGAGTGGACATCAAGAATCTTGGGTCCTGCTTCTGGGCCTTCTCTTGACTTTCCATGTGGGCAAATCACTTGCCCTCTTTATACCTCAGTTTCCCCAAATGTACAATGAAGGGATAGAAGGCCCTGGAGACAGTTTTAATGTTCCCTCTCAGCTCTGACATTGCCTGTCCTAAAAGTCTTCCCAAGGTCTAACATTTTATATTCGAAAGACTCTGACATTCTGTACTCAGAGCTCCTTCCCAGTTCTGACAGTCTATCTTCTTCTTCCTCTAAAATGTTATGTCCCCAGACCCTTGCCAGCTCCGACATTCTGTGCTTAAAAATAGTGTCTGGCTCTGATTTTTTTTTTTTAATTTCCCATCCTGCCTATGTTTCCTTGAACTGATTCCAGGTGTGTCTGAGTGGTGTTCCTTGAGTACAAATTATCTCTGGCAGCATGACCAAAGGAGAGAGAGAGACAGAGACAGAGAGAGAGACAGACAGAGAGAGACAGAGAGACAGAGATAGAGAGACAGAGCAAGACAGAGACAGAGAGACAGAGAGATAAGGAGAGAGACAGAGAGAGATATGGAGAGAGAAAGAGACAGAGACAGACAGACAGACAACCAGGTCATTTTTTAAGCCTCAGCCTGTCTCTCTTCACCTGTCTGGCTAGGTTTGGATGGATGGGTCCTAGGAATGTTAAGGCCCTGGTGGGCCCTAGACTGGAGTGCATCCCAGGGCCAAGGCCTCAGTGCCAATGTGAGGATGACTGATAGTGCAGTAACAGAAGGCCCCTTGCTGTGATTATTACCCCAAGTGCTCAGAACAGAATGGGCCTCTTACCTCACACTGACAACACTAATAGAATATGCATGGCCCTATTAGCATACCCGGTAATAGCACCCTGGAGGGGACAGGGCCATAAAACTTTAAGTAGAAATCAAAACAGAAGGAGGGAAAAAAAGGGAACATTGTCACAAGCAGGAGGGAGGGGGAAAACCCTAGAAGCCTGGGGGCAAATTTTGCTGAAGCGAGCACAGCCAACTATAATTCCTGAACTACTCCCCATGCAAATGGTAATAGACACAGTCCCATGAATACCATCAGTGCCAGACTGGCCAGGAAACATTAATTGAGATAATGCCGCTCTCTCCCTATGCAGGAGGGAGTCATATGTCAGAGTATACGGGAACAGCAGCCTGACAACATCTGCAGGAAACTCTATGGCCATAGGGACCAATGGGTGGCCTCCAATGCCCTCTGCAGCTGGGGCCCTGCTCCCCTGCAGGATACGCCGATGGGAACCCCTAACTAGAACAGGTAAATGGCCAGAATAGAAAAAGGATTACATCTAGGAGCTGAAGTAAGTAGTTAGAGGTCTGGCGGTAGCTTCAGACAGGTCTGAGTTTGAATCCTGCTTTGACACTTATTAGCAGTGTAACTTTAGGCAAGTCACTTTACTTGCTTATCCTCAGTTTTTTCAGCTATAAAATGGAGATAATAATAGCACCTCCTTCATAGGGTTATAGAAGTCAAATGAAATAATATAGGTAAATATAAGGTGTTTAATGTGCTACATGAATATTAACTATTATTACTATTATTCCAAAGGAATAACCATTGGTCACCCATGTGATGGACTCCAGGAAATAAGGAAGTGTCAGTCCCATAGTAATCAACTCTCATCAGACTCCATACCCTAGGGAATACCATGTTCAGTTCTAGGTACCATGATTTTAAAGGACATGAAGAAATTGGAAAATGTCCAGAAATGAGCAACTAGGTTGGAGAGAGACCCTGGACCATCTGGAGGAGAGAGGAATAGAAGTGGATAGGACCGCTATATTCAAATATTTGAAGGGCTGTCCTGTGGGAGGATGGGTTAGACTCATTCATTCTCTTTGGTCTAAGAGGACAGGATCCCGATTAATGGGAGGAAACTGCAGAGATACATGTTTGGGCTCAAAGGCAGAAATCATTCCAAAATCATTAAAACTGCCCACCACCACCAAAAAATGTCATGGACTGCCTGGAGAGGTGGCAGGTTCTTTCTCCTCCTTGGATTTCTTCCTGAAGAGGCTTGTCTGTTGTAGTGAGGATTTCCTTTGTCTATGAGCTGGACTTAATGTTGGTTGGGATCCCTCCTTTCCAACCCTCAAATTCTGTGATTCTTTGATTTGAGGATTCTGAGAGAATCCCTCTGCCTAAAAGTCATTCCACCACTGGCTTGAAATTCCCCTATTAGAGATGCATAGAGATTCAGGGGTTAAGACTGTATTCCTCACCTATATCTCTTAGAATCCCCAGCTTCCTTCAATGCTGAGATGATACCTTTTACACTTTCCTCATCACATTCCACCCAACTATTAGCACTCTCTAACACCTTCTAATTACTTTGTATGTATTAGTCGTGGTGGTCGTTGTTCAGTCATTTCAGTTATGTCCAACGTTCAGTGACCCCATTTGGGGTTTTCTTGGTAGAGATACTGAAATAGTTGGCCATTTCCTTCTCAAGTTCATTTTATGGATGAGGGAACCATGGCAAATGGAGTTAAGTGACTTGCCAAGGATCACAAAGCTAGTAAATGTCTGACATCCAATTTGAACTCATTTTCTCCTGACTCCCTTCCCCCAACTCCACTCTAGCTACAGTGCCACCTAATTGCCTTAAATTTACAGGAGATTGTAAGCTCCCTGAGGGCAAGAATTGTTTTATTTTTTGTTTTTCTATCTGCAGGTCCTTGTTCATTGCCTCGCAATTGTAGGTACTCAATGAGTATTGAATGAGTTGACTTAAATTGTGAAGGGCTTTGTTTGAATGAGAACCTGGGGGAGATTTTTGATTAGGGGAATGGCATGATCAGACATTATGTTTTAGGATTATTAATTTGGGAGCTGTGTAGGATAGATTGAGAAGGGAGTCAACAGAAGCCAACAGACCAATTAGGAGGCTATTGCAAAGGTCCATGGGAAAGGTGATAACTGGCCATATAAATGGAGGGGAGGAGGTAATCCTAGTGAACCTTTATTAAGCATTTTGTACCTATGCTCCCATTTGATCCTCATGACAATACTATAAGGCAGGCCCTAATAAAAGGACCTTTCATACATGGGGAAGTTATGACTCAGAGGGTCTCAGGGACTTTCCAAGGTCACACAGCTTGTACATGTCTTGAAGATTCAAACCCTGGGTCTTTCTGACTCCAAATACACCAGTCTATGTACCATACCATGCATCTTCTCTTAAGATAAGTCACCATCCCTGCTCTTAAGAGTCTTAGTCTGGTAAGCAGCAAAGATTCCAACACAGATGATGGTAAGACACACCATTGTGTGATAGAGACATGAGTGAGGTAGAAAAGAGAGTTATGTGATGCCTAGGGGGAAGCCTGTTAATCTCTGGGAAACCAGAGGAAATTGATCTTGCAGCATACTCAGTATGGAGAAAGAAGGAGATAAGTGGTGAGAAGACCATTTGGAAGTTTATTGCTATACCAAAGAGGGATGATATGAAGGTGAAATGTTCCGGAAGTAAAGGAAGTGTAATATCATCTTCCTAAAACACAAAAGAGAGCATACTACTTTTATACTCAAGAAACTTTGATGGCTCCCCATATCTTTCTGTCAAAATACCAACTTTTCCACAAGGCATTTAAAGCCTCTCAAACTTATCTTCACAGCCTCATTTCACATCACTCACTTTTGTGAAGACTTCACAAATTGGGCTGGCAGCATTTCTAGTTTCCACTTGCCCTCTCCTGCGTCTGCTTTCTCAAACACAGGCTCTCTCCTGGGCAAGGAATATTTTCCCTTTTTCATCTCTGTCTGTTGAAACCACTTATTTTTTTCCCCTTCAAGGTTCATTCATGGACCATTTCCTTCATGAAGGTTTCAATGATCACTGAAGTTGGAAATGCTCCCCCGCCCCCCTCAAGCTTGATCTCTCAAAGAACTACAGAATTTCAAAGTATGACCAGACCTCAGAGGTTGTGTGGTCCATCCTATAACTAACCAAGAATTCTTTTTTATAACATGCCCAAATAGTGGGCATCCAACCTCTTCTAGGAGATCGCCAGTGATTCTTCTGGACCCCTACCACATGCATCCTTGCATCGCGTGGATCTGTGAACACATTTCATTGCTTTGTAGGAAGCTCCTTGAGGGAAGGTCCTATGTTATCGATCACTTTTGTAGACCCAGATTTTGATGTACACTTAGTAGGTGCTTAATAAATATTTGTTAAATCGAGTTGAATAGGAAGGAGTGCAATGTTTAAATTTATGTGGGCGGAGCCAGGGGCAGGTGGAAAGAAAGAGACAGACAGGCAGAGACAGAAAAAGAGAAAAGAAAGAAAAAAGACAAAAGAGAAAGTGAAAAGAGAGGAGAAAGAGGAGGAAGAGGAGGAAAGAAAGAGTGAATGAATGAATGAATGAATGGATTTATTAAGGGACTACCAAGTATGTCAGACATTGTGCTAAGCACCAGCAGTACAAATACAGTCACTGCCTTCAGGGAGCTTACATTTTGATGGAGCAATGATAGTGTTTAAAAGCAAATAGTGAAGAGAGGAGACCCCATACTCAGGAGCATGGTTTGGGGCTGTTTTCTGAGAAGTGAGGTAGAGGCTTGGTTTGAGGCAAGGTAAGAGAATTCACCTATCAAAGTCAAGCCAAGTCAAGGCCAAGTGCATTTACTTTTTTAAAATATATTTTTTAGGCCAAGTGAATTTATTAAGTGCTTACTGTGTGCCAGGCTCTCTGCTAAGTGTTAGGAATGTAATTATAAGGAAAAAAGAAAGACAGTCCCTGCCCTCATAGAGCTTATGTTCTAATGGGGAAGACAATAAATAGAAGGAACTAGTAAGTCTCAGGATGGGATATAATCCCAGGTGATTTCATTATGTCTACTCCTCTATACACTGGTGTTCTAGAGAAGTCCATAAACTCTTTTTTTTTTTTTTTTGCAGGTCAATGATGTTTAAGTGACTTGCCCAGGGTCACACAGCTAGTAAGTGTCAAGTGTCTGAGGCCGGATTTGAACTCAGGTCCTCCTGAATCCAGGGCTGGTGCTCTATCCACTGCACCACCTAGCTGCCCCCATCATTGACTTCTAATAGGTAATACTAAACCTTTGTTGAACTGAGTATGGCAGATGGGGGCAATGGAAAACATACAAAAGCAGAGAAATGAGAGTCTACAGACTAGGGTTAGGATGGAATAGGGCATTGACATCTAGCAATGTTTTTCCTCATGTAAATTGGACTAAGAAATGGCTCCAAGTGAAACTTGTGAACATAAGGTCAGGGTTTTAGAGTGAGAATGAACCTTAAGGCTCATTTGGCTTGGCCCCCTCATTTTATAGAATCACAGAAAAGTTAAGTGCTTTGCCTAATATTGTTATTCACTTGTGCCTGACTCTTCATGGCCCATCTGAGGTTTTTCTTGGAAAAGGTATTGGAGTTTGCCACTTCCTTCTCCAGCTCATTTTACAGATGAGGAAACTGAGGCAAACAGGATGAAGTGACTTGCTGAGTCACACAAGCTAGGAAGTATCTGAGGCCAGATTTGAACTCAGGTCTTCCTGACTCCAGACCCAGTGTTCTATCTACTGCACCACCTGGGTGCCCCCAATTGGGCTTTACTGCTAAACAATTAAGTGGCAGAGATAAGATCTTTGAATACAGGTCTTCTGATCTCAAATCCAATTTTCTTCCTACCACACCATACCACCTTGCTAGCTTGTCAGCCTTGGAAATGTTTGACCCCTTGCCTGAGCCCTCCATCCCCTATGAATTAAGTTCCATGAGCAGAACTAGTTCTCTCCAGTTTGGAGGCAGGCAAGACATGCCCAAGCATTTCACAATTTCTCCTGGAGGCCCTGGAGCCAGCCTTTGCCACTCACCCGGAGATGGCAGGTAGCCACCTCTCACAGACTTTCCAACTCTTAGCCATAGCCCGGGGCGATCTGTCAGTGCCAGGTAGGTGTGCCAAGAGAGGCACTAAAGAGAATGTCATCCTTAGAGGCACCTGGAGAGGAAGACAAGAAGGACAGGTGACCCAGGACCATTACCTTTCCAGGTAGTGGTGGTGATGACGACGATGACTACAATGACAATGATAACAACAGTGATTATTTTAATGATATTCACTAACATTGATAAAGTGCCTTACAGAATATAAACCATGTTACTTATGTATTTTATTTCATTTGATCCTCACAATGACCCTGTGATGGTAGGTGCTATTATTATGCCCATTTTTACAGATGAGAACACTGAGGCTGGGGGGGGGGCGGCGATGGATAAGTGATTTAGCTAGGGTTACACAACAACCAATGAAGATTAGATTAGATTAGAATGAATATTTATGGCTCCAGATCCAGCCTTCTATCCATGATGCCCCCTAGCCATACCCCATGCCTGAAGGCAGAGAGTGGCATTGGCTCCTAAGGAACTGATTTCTGCCACCCAATTTAAAGGTGAATTTGATTTTCTCTAAGGTCCTCTGGGAGTCCTTGGAATGATTCTGCTGAGGTTTCTGAAGAACCAGACAGTTTGCAGAGCACCTTTTGTGGTGGAAATTCTTCCCATTGTAAAGCTGGGGGCTGATAAATTAAGTGACCAATGTTTTCCTGAAGAGAACACACACAGATGGGACAGATTTGTTGGGTCACAGAGCTCAAGAGAAGCCAAAGGAGGAAGAGGAGAGAGAGAAATAGGGAAAGAGAGTATTTGAAAGGAACCTTACAGATCATCAAATGCAATTCCTTCATTTTACAACTGAGGAAACTGAGGCACAAGGCATACTATGTGACGTGGCAATTGAAGACTTGCAAAGCATTTTTTGGGGGTGGGGCAATCAGCGTTAAGTCACACAGCTAGTAAGTGTCAAGTGTCTGAGGCCGGATTTGAACTCAGGTCCTTTTGAATCCACAGCTGGTGCATTATCTACTATGCTACCTGACTGCCCCACTTGCAAAGCATTTTACAAAAATTATTTCCCCCGCTGTAAGTAATATTGTTCTCCATATTTGAGAACCTGTGCTTTTTATCCAGACTGCCGCTTACCATTTGACTTGGAGTAGCAACATACTAGGCAGTCAATCAATGAACATTTATTTAAGGACCTACTATGTGCTGAGCACGGGGCTACGTCCTAGGGAATGCAGAAGACAGCCTCTGCTCCCAAGGAGTCCACGATCTAATAGGAAGGCCACAGAAAAACAACTATGTGCAGGGAAGCTCTATACAGGATAAATTGGGGACAATCCATAGAGAAGGAGAATTGGGAAAGGCTTCTTGTAGATTTTAGCTGAAACTTGAAGGAAGCCAAGGAAGTCAGGAGGATGAGATGAGGAGGGAGAGCATTCTGGCTACTGGGGACAAGAAGAAAAAAATGCCAAGAGCTGAGATGGAGTGTGGCGTGTAAGGAACAGCCAGGAGGCCAGTGTCACTGGATCTAAGAGTATGGGAGTGTGGGAGACAATAAGGCATAAGAAGACTGGAAAGGTGGGGAACGGTAGCTTTGAGTCAGGAAGACTTGTCTCTGACACATAGCATTTGAGCAAGTCACTCAACCCTCTGTGGCCCATGGCATCTCTCTATAAGTGACAGGTTCTTGGCTGTCTTGGTTTCTGTATCAGAAGTTCCCTTTACTAAGGAAATTACAGTTATAGGCTAATTTTAAAGAAATATGAGGACAGTGGCTAAAGCACTGGCCCTGGAGTCAGGAGGACCTGAGTTCAAATCCTGCCTCAGACACTTAATAGCTGTGTGATCCTGGGCAAGTCACTTAACCACGATTACCCCACCCCCACCATATGTGAAAAGTAGTATGTAAGGCATTGAGGTCACAAAGATGAGGCATCTAGGAGAATAGATGTGTGATAGTGGAATAGAGTGCTACATTTAAATCTAGTCCCAGACACTTCATAGCTTTGTGCCTTTGGGAAAGTCATGTCAGCTCTGTCTACCTCCATTTCCTCAACTGTAAAATGGGGATAATGATAGCACCCGCCTCCCAGGGTTGTTGTGAGGATCAAATGAGATAATATTTGTAAACTGCTTAGCACAGTTCCTGGCACATAGCATTTATAGGTATTTAAAACTCTGGTCCTCTGACTGCTGAGCCAAAGTGTTGGGTATTATATCCCTGCTTCCTCTTCTGAGGTTTTAGGACCAACAACTTCTTAGATAAGGGTGGCCCCATAGAAGCAGATGTCCAGTGACTCCCAGACCTGCTTTGGAGACTTGAAGATCACTCCAGATAGATATTTATTAAATACGTGTTTCCTTTCTCCTGCTTATTACCAGAAGGTAGAGGTAGAAACTATTCTGTCTAGAAGCAAGGACTATGACACTTACTAGCTGTGTGACCCTGGGCAAGTCACTTAACCCCCATTGCCCCCCCCCAAAAAAAGAAGCAAGGACTAGCACAATTCCACAATTTACTTAAATTTCTAGCCTTTCCCAGTGCCCCAGGGCCAAGCTTGGAAAGGGAGTAGAGTAAATAGGGCATTGACTTGAATGAAATCACAGACTTCCTAGTGGGGTGTCTTGGCCTAGAAGCCCTAAGCTCTGCCCCAAACCACTGCTCCCCCATGCCCATCCACCCACCCCAACTTCTTTGCCTTGTAGAAAAAGCAGGGCTTGGGGAAGGGGTAGTCAAGTTGACTCAGGGAAAGCCTCATCAGGAATATCAGAAGATCTGATGTTCAGCCTGACTGAGAAGCAAGGTCAACACTGCCTGAGGCTCAGAGAGGTCAGTGTGAGGACCAAAGAGGATAGGGTAGAAATGTGCAATAAATACCAACCTTCCAATGTTGAAGTGGGGAGGGGGGCCCACACTCTACACACACACACACACACACACACACACACACACACTCTAGCATGAATAGCACTCACAATCTCTCTGCCCCTTCATCAAAGCAAGAACTGAGAAATCTGGGAGAAGGAGACCAAAGCTACTTCCATGCCCCTTAAAATCCTCTTCATAAACTGGGGCAGCCATCATGTTTCCTGACATGATACTTTAGTGGAAGGAGCATTAAATCTGGGGTCTGAGGACCCCAAATCTGGGGTCTGAGGACCCCAAATCTGGGGGCAGCTAGTTGGTGCAGTGGATAGAGGAAGACTCATCTTCATGAGTTCAAATGCAGCTTCATATACTTACTATCTGTGTGACACTGGGGAAGTCACTTAACCCTCCTTGCTTCAGTTTCTTCTCTTGTAAAAGGATCTGGAGAAAAAGATCACGAACCACTCCAGTATCTTTGCCAAGAAAATCCTAAACAGGGTCATGAAGAGTTGGACAAGACTGAAATGACTGAACAAAATAGATGTTAAAAAAAGAGTTTTTGAAATAAGTGTAGAGACTTTAAAGATCCCCTAATCAAAAAAATATTTCAAAATTTAAAAAATAAAATTAAAAAATAAAATTTAAAAATAAAATTTAAAAAATAAAAATTTTAAAAAGATCCCCTAATCCCGAGTTTTCCACTCTTTAGGGGTAAAGAAACTGCCTTTGATTTCCTCAAATTGTTTTGTAAAGATCATCCACGTTGTGCATGTGGATCATGAAGAAATGAAGTCCTTGAATGGGTATGCAGGGGACATGGGGGCACCCAAAGGAAGAGCTGTGTAACCCTGAGCAAGTCACTTCACCCCAATTACCACCACCACCTCCCAAATGTGAAAGGTAGCACATTATTTAGAGCAGGAGAAGGCCTCAGAGGACATCTAGTCCAACCTCCTCATTTTACAGAGGGGGAAACTGAGGCTCAGCGAGTAAAGTGACTTCCCTGAGATGATACAAGAAGTGCACAAGGCAAGATTTGAACCTGGATCTCCCTGACTCCAACTTGAATCTTCCTCCACCAAATCACATTGTAGAGTTTCTGTCATTCTCCCCTGAGGGAATGCTGCAAAATGAAATAATCAGGAAGCCCAACAGCAACTGCCAACTTGGAAAACTCCAAAGCTTCAGGATTTGTATTCTACTGGTAAAGGCTTCCGATCTGGTCCAGTTCCCGTGTTTTACAAAGAAGGAAACTGAGGCCCGATGAAAATAAGTCACTCACCCAAGGTTGTCCAAGTCCCTTATTTTACAGATAACTAAACTGAAAAAATTTGAAACAAGAAATCTTATAAAAACAAATGTTGAAAACTAAACTGAGTCCAAAAGACATACAAAGACTTAAGATCATAGATTTAGATCTTAGGGGGACATCAGAGATCACCTAATGAACCTAAGTGACCTGATCAAACAGCAGAAGAGATTTAAAACTCAGGTCCTCTGACTGCTGAGCCAAAGTGTTAGGTATTATATCCCTGCTTCCTCTTCTGACGTTTTAGGACCAACACCTTTTTTAGATAAGGGTGGCCCCATGGGAGCAGATATCCAGTGACTCCCAGACCTGCTTTGGAGACTTGAGGCTCACTCCAAATAGATATTTATTAAATGCTTGTTCCCTTTCTCCTGCTTATTACCAGAAGGTTGCGGAAGAAACCTAAAATGTATTTTTTTTTTTTTGGTGAGGCAATTGGGGTTAAGTGACTTGCCCAGGGTCACACAACTAGTAAGTGTCAAGTGTCTGAGGCCGGATTTGAGCTCAGGTTCTCCTGAATCCAGGGCCAGTGCTCTATCCACTGCGCCACCTAGCTGCCCCAAATGTATATTGTTTTAAGGCCACAATCCAGAGAAAACTTAACAGGGAAGGTATGGCCATCTATCTTATAGAATTTAAAAATAAAAAGGACTTTAAAGACCATTGAATAATAGGCTCCTATATCACAGGATAACAAGTCCAGCCAGAAGAGATGTCCAAGGCCATACACCTTAGGCCCATTAATTATATAGCTGAGAAAACAGCTCCAGGGGAAGAGAAGTGATTTATCCAAAGTCACATAGCATCAGAGTCTGGATCTGAAGGCACTGGCCTATTCAGATCCAGTGATAATAACACCTGACATTATTTTCCATCCTTGCCAGGTAAATGTTGCTCCTGGCTTTGGTCACTCACACTGGACCAAGTAGGCTCCTCACTTGTCCCTCAAGAGGCTTTAAACATGTGGAGCCAGCCTGGGAAATTGAAGCGTGTCTGGGGTTGGAGAGTCACCGGACATCTGCTACCGTGGGGCCGCCCCGACTGGAGGAGTTCTCCCCGGTCCCTTGTGGAGAGAAGGACAAAATTGAGAAGGTTTCTGGGGAAAGGCTCTAGGGGCATCTGGGAGCGTTTAGGGCTCTTCTCCAGGCATGGTGAGCTATTGAGTTTGATGGGAGGTGGGTATCACTTTCGGAACTTAATCTCAGCAGACCATCCATTGAAATGAAGCCTCTTTCCCTAAATAATCATCATAGCTGGAGCCGAGGAGTTGCCCGCGTGGGCATCGTGCCGGGAGAGGAGGCGGCCCAGCTTCTCTGGATTGCATCTGTGTAAATTAGAGGGGGCAACTGGGATCACCTGATTGGCATCCTGGGCTTGTTTTGCGCTTTGCTTTGTTTTGCTTTCACGGGCGGGAGGGGGGCCCAATTCAAAGGCAGAGGCAAGGACAATCTGTTTGTTGACTTTCTAAAACCCAAACAGAGACACCAGGCATCTCCGAGGGCTGGTGAAGCAGGGCAGCTGCTCCAGATTCTGCACCCTTGAGAGGGGCCAGATGCTTGGGCTACTGTGCAGAAGGATGCTTCCATCAAGGAGAGTAAGGCACCGGGCCAGCAGGGAGGTGAGCTCAGCTCTGCCCCCTTCCCGTCACACTGGATCTGGATTTCTTCCATTTCTCTTTTTTCAGGACTTTGCATCCCCCATAATTTGCAGGTTCTGAGTTTGGGGTATGGAGACATCTATTTAAAATACTCTTTAAATTTTTCAGAACAGTGTTTTATATATATATACACACATGATATGATATGACATGACGTGACATGACACAGTATTATAATATATAACATGGTATGATATGATATATACATATATTAATGTGTTATCATATATCCCTTTAATATGTGCCCAACACTTTATATGTATGCCTCATGTATGTTCTGAGCAGCCTTATCCCAGCTCTTAATCTCATAGTTGGGTCTTGTGTCCCAGAATAAGGCTACATCTCCAATTTAGGGTGTTAGGGGTAGCCTTGACGAATCTGGGATAATTCTCTAATGTTATTGGCTCAGGATCCTACCACTGTGTTAGTCTTCCTACCTGCCTCTGAGATTATTAGTTGAGAATCAATTCATCTTCCAGCCTTAAATAGATTTTAGGATTTTAGACATGATGGTGCACACCTATAATCCATGTTACTGGGGAGGCTGAGATGGGTGGATTGCTTAAACTCGGGTCTTCCTAGTAGGATAAAGTCTATCAGGTAAAGTTTGATCTATGTCTGGGTCCAGTGTGGTGAGCCCAGGAGAGCTAGAGGCCACCAGGATGCTTAAGGAAGGGGAACCTAACCCAAATCAGAAAAGGGAGCAAGTCAGAACTCCCGTTGATGGGATCCCTCTACTTCCAGCCTGCTAGGATAGAGGGATTCTGTCTTGCCAAAGGGGCAGGGGTGATTTACTGGGATGGTTCGGTAAGAACAGTGGGTATTAAAAAAATTCCTCCCTGAATCAATGACATACTATCCCACAAGAGTATAGAGTCCCAGGGAAAGCAAAGCATTCAAGCTTAGAGATTACATGTGACAATGAGGTAACTCACAGATCCTATTTACTGGAGTCACAGTGTGGTTTCTTTCCTGGGCTCTTTGTGAAGACATGAACGAATCTTGTCTTGGCTCCCAGTGGTGTCAGATGACCCAAAGATGCTGCTAGGGAAAAAATGGGAAGATGAGCAATTCAACATACTCCAGACCCTCCAAAAATCAGTCATCCTTTGGCCAAATAGAGATAGGGAAGGCAACCTCAAGGCTGAGGCTGAGACTAAAGCTCCGTGCCCCATACCCCTAGGCAGTTTATTATTAGAAGGTATCACTAGGACCTAATAGCACTCCACTATTTGAAAAGACTCAGATTCTGACCACCTTGAAAAATATATAAATAACCATTGGGGCATGGCCAGGTTTCCTTAGTCTAGGACTTTTTAAAAATTGATTGGTTGATTAAATGAATGAATCATTCTCACCTAGTTAAGGAATCAAGGCTAAAATTCATGGGGTTGTTTCACCCCCCCCCCCAATCTCTCCATTAGGCACCCATTATTGTATTTCATTTTGGACTCACATTGACCCTGTGAGGTAGATTCTATTGTTATACCCATTTGCAGGAGCAAAGTGATTTGATATGGGAGGTTTTATGTTGTGTTGGAAGAGATCTCAAAAGCCATCCAGTCCCATCCCTCCCCCTCATTTTACAGATAAGGAAACTGAGGCCCGGGGAGTAACTAGCCCAATATCAAACAGCTGGTATCAGATGAGATGTGAACCCAGGCCCTCTGACTTCAGAAACAGTGCTGTTTCCACTCTACAATAGTGTAGCCTGAGGTAAACCTTGAAGGAATAAAATGATTTCAACAGTCAAAGATAAACGTGGTAGTTATACCAGGTCTCCTTTGTTCAGAGGAGGAGATAGATAGAGACATTCGTATTTAATCAACAAGCATTTATTAAGTGCTGGCTGTGTACCAGGTACTATGTTAAGCACAGGTATTAAAAAAAAAGGCAAAACCTGGCACACCCTGAAACAGTTCACATTTTAACGGGGGAGAGAATATGTAAATTACACACATAGGTAAGTAATATGGGGGGGGGATGTTGGTAACTGGGGTCCTCCTGACAAATGTAATGTTTCAACAGTCTTGAAAGAGGTCAGGGATGCTCTGAAGTGTAGGTGAAGCTAGAGAGCATTCCAGGAACAGAGGAGGAAGGGAAGACTTCCCAACACATCCCCCAAAACTGAAGGGATTGATGCATAATGATGAGTTCTAACTCTGAGGGAATTCTGTCTATTTCTCTATTTAGCTTGATCCAAACTACTCTAGATACTGAGGTAGGAACTAGAGACTCGGGTTCTCTTTTTCTAATGGTTAAAAAGGGAATGCATGACCCCTGAGATCTACTAGTTACCCAGTGGTCAGGATATCGTTGTCTGGTGAGCAACGATTCTCTGGGAGTGGTTGCTTGGGCAGCATTCTTTCCTTGGAACAGAACAAGGACATGGGCCCACCCATTGGGGGACAGTGAGGCAGACCAAAGATGCACGTGTCTCTTTGTATCCTTCATGTCAGAGTGAACGTTTTGTGCATTGGGGGCCTGAAACATGCCCAGATCCCCTCATATGGTGGTACCCAGCTTTTGGAAGGAGACATCCAATATTTTCCCAGCCCAGATTTCCTAACAAGGTATCGCCTTGCTTCTGGGCAGCCTTCAACCTCCCCACCCCATTACATGTCATTACATTGCATGTCAGACTTTGACAGTCACAATGTTTGTAGGGGGATTCCCTGAACTGTAATTTTTTGGGGGGGGCAGGGCAATGAGGGTTAAGTGACTTGCCCAAGGTCACACAGCTAGTAAGTGTCAAGTGTCTTAGGCTGAATTTGAACTCGGGTTTTCCTGACTCATGGGCCAGTGCTTTATCCAATTTGCCACCTAACTGCCCCTGTGAACTGTAATTTGCAGAGTTGGACCTACATTAAGAGATGGAGTTTCCTCCTTCATATTTCCCTGAAACCAGTTGAACCATAGGTCCAATGCCTCCTTATTCCTATTTGCAGTCATTCCACAAACTCTACATTTAGGTCAATTTAAGGGGGAGGCTTTGATTCTATCTCTGGAGATCCCAGACCTGCCTGGTACATCCTGAAACATCAATCCTCTGAGCTACAGTCAGTCAGTGGACAAGCATTTATTTAGTTACTATAAGCAGCTGACTATACAAAGAAAGGCAAAAAATGGTGTCCCTTCCTTCAAGTAGCTGACATTTTAACAGAGAAGACAACACACACACAAACTCTACCTACAAGATACATACGGTATTAAATGGGTCTGATAATGTTTGCATTTTTTGTCTCACAGGGTCGTTATGAGGAAAGCACCTTGTAAACCATCACTTTTTAAAAAATCCCTATGGAAGGGCAGCTAGGTGTCGAATTTAGATACAGCACCAGCTCTGGATTCAGGAGGACCTGAGTTCAAATTCGACCTCAGACACTTGACACTAGCTGTGTGATTCTGGGAAAGTCACTTAACCCTCATTGCCTCGCAAAATGAATGAATGAATGAATGAATGAATGAAAGAATAAACAAATAAAATAAAATCGCTTTGGAAATTTAAGGATGTGTTTTCTGTGTCCTGAAGGCTCTTTTCAGTATTTTATAAAGATAGTGAGGTGGGGTGGGTGAGGAGGGGGAAACCAACCAACCAGCCAACCCCCCCCCCCCCAAAAAAAAAACCAACCAAACAAAAACAAAACCCTCCTCTGTAGAATCTGGAACTGACCCTCACTGGCTGTGTGTGTGTGTGTGTGTGTGTGTGTGTGTGTGTGTGTGTGTGTGTGTGTGTGTGTGTATGTGTGTGTGTGTGAGCACGGGCGTGCACAATTGTATTCCCCGGTCGGGGAAACGATAGAAGGGGGAGGGGGGGTGGGAGCCTGCTAGGAGACCGGAGACAGCAAGAGCGAGTTAGAGTCTCAGGTTGGGCAATTGTTCTTAGCTAACGGCTTCGTGACAAATGCCCATATAACCCAGCTGGAAACCAAGCAATATTGTTCCATCAGAAGCTTTATTAGGACATGAACCTTATTTAGAAAACATTATCTAGGAAAATCCTTAATAGACAGGACCCCGCCTCAGCCCTCCGCCACCGCTGCCTTGCTCCGACACCCGGGCCAGGTTATGTATTTATGAAGTTGTGCGGGGACCCATTTAGCAGCAGGCCTGCAGTTTATCTCGTAAATATCGAATGCCAAAAAGAAAGGAGAAGAAAATAACAACATAAAAAATTTATCTTTGAGGGGGGAAAACAAAACGGATGCTGGGAAGGTCTTCTGGTGGAACTGAGAATGCCTTGATTAACAATCAAGGTAATCAAGGCGGGGGGGGGGGCGGCGGGACAGAGATGGGGGTGGAGGGATGCAGATAAAAACGTACCTAAGATGGGGGGAAGGGATCTGGCTTAAGAAGCTGCCTTCATTTTTCCTTCCCCCCCCTCCCTTCCCCGGGTTTTCTGGTTGCAGGCTAGGTCAGCAGGGGGGGCCACGTGGAAAATGAGTCCCCCGGGCTGTAATCATTGTAACTGTCAGGGGAAAAAGTCAGGGTCTTAGATAGCACTGGTCTGTTCTGACTTTTGACCACAAAAAAATATCTATATATGAAAACTATAGCCGGAGGCAGCCTTGGAAGGAATGGGGACGATTAACTCCTGCTGGCTTGGATAGGCATCTGGAAACCTGGCTCCGTGCTGAGACCGGCTCTCGCTCAGCCAAGGTCTTCATTTACCAGTGGACATGGGTGAGTGGGCAATGCCAAATGCCCCCTCGGTTGCCAACCTCACATCCCTGGGGAGGGTCCAGTGATAATATAGTAATGATAATTATAATTATGCAGTGCCTTAAATTTGCCAACCACTTCACAATAGCTACGGGGAGGAAGTGTGGTTCAGTGGAAAGGGCACTGGATTTGCTGAAAGGCTGGGTTCAAATTCTGACGTTACCACTTACTATCTATGTGACCTTGGGAAAGCCACTCATTTCTCTGTATCTCAGTTTTCTCCTTTGTTAAATGTGAGGATGGACTAAATAGTCTGTACAATCCATTACAGTTTTAAATCTATGATTCTTTGATTTCATTCTCACCTCTCAACAATGCTGCTAGGTAGATGATATTACTGACTCATTTTACAGGTAAGGAAACTAAGGTGGGCACTGCCCATGTTCCCATGTCCAAGTGTCTCTCAGGTTCCCACAACTAGTAAATAGCCTTCCAACCCAGTTCTTCACCCACAAATACATTTAATTCATCTTCACCCCTTCTTCTATTTCTTTTTCTTTTTTTTCCTTTTTTTTTTTAGTGAGGCAATTGGGGTTAAGTGACTTGCCCAGGGTCACACAGCTAGTAAGTGTCAAGTGTCTGAGGCCGGATTTGAACTCAGGTACTCCTGACTCCAGGGCTGGTGCTCTATCCACTGCGCCACCTAGCTGCCCCTTCTTCTATTTCTACAATCAAAAATCATAAAATGTGCTAAGTCTGGGGAGATCTAAATAAATGAAAAAAAGAACCATTTACAACTCCAGCTCATTAAGGTTGCAGAACACTTCTCTCACAACTGATCTGTAAGGTAGGTAGGACAGTTATTTATTATTCTCCATTTGTAGAAGAGGAGATAGAACTGGAGAGAGAGAGAGAGAGAGAGAGAGAGAGAGAGAGAGATGACCTGAAGGACACAACACACAATCGGTAAGTATCTGTGGCAGAATTAGAATCCAAGGCTCCTTTCCTAAAAATCCAGTGCCGCATACTTAGGACACTGTAGAGACTCAGAAAGAAATTTTTTGTTTCAGGTTAAAGCTTTGCTCTTTACACACACATGACACAATACACATATAGCTATACATGCATACATATATGCATATAAATTATGTATATGTGAATACAGCCCCAGGGAGCTCATATACATGTGTATATGCACATATGTGAGCATATGTGTATGTGTACATACATATTTCTATATTAACTCTCCAACAAGACAGGGAATAGTATCCAAGTGTTGTGCGGAACTTGGAGAGAAGAAATTCTGCACAACCATAGACTGTAAGTAACCCTGGACTATAATCTATCTCTATTTTTCAGATGAAGAAACTGAGGCACCTAGAGGCCAAGAGACTTGCACAGAACAGTCTTAAGCATCTGACACATTATTGGAACCCAACTCTTCTTGACTTCAAGTCCAATGCTCTCTTACCTTTTTTAATCTTGGTATTTCCTCAAGCTTCTAGTCCTGGGATCCAAATAAAGTAGGTGCTTATGCTTGGTTGAATGAATGAATCAATCCATAAGAATTTGGTTAAGTGTATGGTGTAATGGATACAGGGCTGGATTTGGAACCAGGAAGACCTGGGTCTATAATTATCAACATATCTGTGAACGTGTTTGATTCCCTCCAGCAGAATATAAGCTTCCTCAGGGCAGGGAGAGTTTTAATTTTTCTCTTCATATTCACCTAGCAGGCAGTTAATAAATGGCTATTGAAATGACTCCTTGATGTTACGAAGTAGACTTATGTCCCTCTCTGCGTGTATCACTGCATGTGTGTGTGTGCATAAACATGCATGTATAAGGAGGCAGGTTATATAGTGGAGAGAGCATGCAACATAGAGTCATTAGCTATGTGACCCTGGCATATTACTTCATTTGTGTGGGCTTCAGTTTCCCTAGATGAAAAATGAAGGCATTGGACTTAAGGACCTCTCAGGATCTTCAGTCCTGGCACACTGACTTCCTTCCCTCATCCACACCCTACCCTAGACCACTTTTGACACAGACATACTGTGGTCAAGTCCATGGAGTACCATGATGCTTTTTCCATGAGGATTATCCTGTCTAATGGCACCTGCCTGTGAGCACCAGGCACTCCTATTCTTACTGAGCTTGGAGGAAATGCATGCTATTGTTGACACATCAAACTTGTCCAACCCTTCTGTCTCAGGAAATTTGCATACCATTAACTAGAAATTTTCCACGAGGAACCCAAGCAATTTGTGTGTGTGTGTGTGATTCCTGTAATCAAATATCTAGCTTGAGATCTGGTTCACGTTGAAAACTGACTTCCCATAGATTATAAAGAATGTTGAGTGATTCCCTAGAATGGGTGTTCTTTTCCTCCCTCGAGGTAACACCAAGGTATGGCTGTCGTCTTCATAAGTGACATTTTATAGAAAGTTTTGTACTGTACCAAGTGCTTTATTTACATGATCTCACTCGGCACTTATGGTAACCCCTTTAACCCTAGACATGTCCCATCACTCCTCAGCACCTTGGGCAACTCTCAAAGGCCATCAGCTAGGAGGCTGGAACTCTAGGTATAGTCCTCACATTATAGATGAGGAGACTGGGTTTCAGAGAAATGAAATGACTCTCTCTCCCATGGTCAGAGATAGCATTCAGATTCAGTCAGGTCTTCCTAGCTCTGAGTCCTGTGCTCTTTTTTACTTTGCTGCATGATTGTAGAAAAGGAAGCAAGGAAGGAAAAAAGGAAGGAAGGAAGGAAGGAAGGAAGGAAGGAAGGAAGGAAGGAAGGAAGGAAGGAAGGAAGGAAGGAAGGAAGGAAGATAGGAAGGAAGGAAGGAAGGAAGGAAGGAAGGAAGGAAGGAAGGAAGGAAGGAAGGAAGGAAGGAAGGAAGGAAGGAAGGAAGGAAGGAAGGAAGGAAGGAAGGAAGGAAGGAAGGAAGGAAGGAAGGAAGGAAGGAAGGAAGGAAGGGATGGAAGAAAGAAAAGACAGATCTAGTTAACCCCAGGTGGGCTACAACAATGTATATTCATGGACTATCTTTTCTGTCTGTCTTTCTCCATCTGAGAGTTCGAATCTAGATTCTGGCACTTCCTAGGTGTGTGACACTGGGCCAGTCACTTAACCTGTTTACCTCACTTTCCTCATCTATAAAATAATAATGGCACCTACCTCCAGGGTTGTTGCAAGGACCAAATGAGATAATCCTTGTAAAAGCACTTAGCACAGTAAATGGCATATAGTATGTATGTATATGTGTATGTGCATGTGTATATGTATGTATATGTATATATGATATACATATTTTTATAATCATCATCATCCTTATTCACATCAAGTCAACAATTTGGCAAACACATTTTAAGTGCCTACTGTGTACTGGGCACTATGTTAAACCCTGGGGATCCAAAGAAAAGCAAAACCAGTCCCTGTCCTCAAGGAGCCCCCAGTGTTGGAGGAGGAGGAAGCAACATGCAAACAACTGTACAAACAAGCTATAGACAGAATAGATCCAAAGAGCAGCCCTGGCGAGGGGGTCTTTTCCCCAAACTCTGTGCAGCTCAACCTAGCAAATGATGGATTGTCGTTTTACAGCTAAAAGGGACCTCAGATACGATCTTGTCCAAGTAGATTTACTTTTTGCTTCTTTGTTAGAAACCATCTCTTCCAACTCCCTCATGGAGCAGTAAAGCATACACTAAGTGCTTAATAAATGCTTGTTGACTCACCTCATTTGACAGAACAGCCCATCTCTTTTGACTCCAGTTTCAATGTGCTCTCTACCAGACCACACTGCCCCCACTCCCCACCCCTCACGGGTAAAGAATGAAGACACAATGATTTTGATGAGAGATGGCCCAGGCAGACCTCTCTGCTCTCAGGGTTACCTCACCAAACCCTCTCGGTCTTTCCAAGTCCCCTGAAGAGCTTGGCTATGGTTCTGGTCCCACCGGATGAGGGAGAAGAGGCAAGGCAGAGCATAAGAGAAATTGTATGTCCTGTTAATGAAGGAAAAACTGGGGTGTTTATTGCAGCTGTCTGGATGAGACAAGGAAGTAACACAATGGGGATAGGCAAAAGCAATGAGAAGAAGAAGAAGAAGAAGAAGAAGAAGAAGAAGAAGAAGAAGAAGAAGAAGAAGAAGAAGAAGAAGAAGAAGAAGAAGAAGAAGAAGAAGAAGAAGAAGAATACAGAAAAAAAAACACACCATGAGATATTTTCAAGGGCTCATATTCGGGGTTTTGTCTACACGTGGCTTGGGTGTCCATGCTAAGAAACATGCCATTTGGCCCTAATTACAAGGGAACACAGAGCTGAAATGCTCCTTAAGCATCATTCCCCACTTTGGGCCCCAGTTAGAGAGAACATTTCACTTGTCCTATCTCCTAGCTATCTTCTCCCATCCCCTTCTCAACTGAACTTCTCCTCCCCAGCCTCTCATCCACTAATAGAGAAATTGAGCTGATTATTGAGAGCAACAACTTCAGTTTCTCCTGAGTAGCTTAAGTACTTTTGCTAAAATATGTTTTTTTCTCTATTGTAAGTCCAGGTAGGATCTGCAAGAAAACGGGGTGGTGTGTCCAGATCAAGGCACCAGATTTTGGTGTAGACAAATTCTGCTCGGGGTATCCACATTCCATTTCCCACACTGACAGATGAGACAAGTTTCCAGAGCTTTGCTAGCTACATCTCCCCCTGAGGGATCTAAGAGTACTCTTGAGAGGTCATGTCATGGTTCTCTAATAGCATTGGCTCAAGCCCCCACCAGTATGCTTCCCCAATTGTTATAAATTGAAAATCATTTTTTTGAGAATCATTTTTGTCAGCAAACCTTAAAAGAAAGGAGGCATTTATTAAAATACTATATGAAAGGTTGTTACTAAACATCCCCCCCAAAAAAAGTCAGGGACATGCTCTCCCACAAGTACATGGAAAGGAAATGTGGGCTCAAACTTAGAGCACATTTGTCAAAGGGATAACTCTCATTTCCTGGTTGTTAGAAGCTTCTCTTATTCATGGCATGTTTAAGAAGTTCACTTTAAGCACACGATGAATCTATGTCTAACTTTTCCTTGCCTTCCAGTACAGACACTATTCCCAAATCAGCTAGAGAATGCTAGATGGGAAGATGGGAAATCCATCATCCAAGATCATGCCCTAAGATGGTACTTAGCACCAAAGTTAGAAACAATAAATGGGGGGCAGCTAGGTGGCGCAGTGGATAGAGCACAGGCCCTGGATTCAGGAGGACCTGAGTTCAAATCCAGCCTCAGACACTTAACACTTACTAGCTGTGTGACCCTGGGCAAGTCACTTAACCCCAATTGCCTCACAAAAAAAGAAACAATAAATGAATGTTTCAAAGAGACATATTAAGATATAAAATTAGGCAAAAACAACAACCTTCCTTCCATTAGACCCACCTCCAGAGTAAAATGGGCTACCTCAGGAGAGCATTTCCCTCTCTCTGGGAGTCTTCCAATCAAGTCCTGAGGACCATTTGTTTGAAATGTTGTTGAAAGGATTCTTTCTTTCTCTTGTTAGGTTGAATTAGATGGGCACTTGAATCTTTTCAATGCCTAAATTCTTGGTTTCTCACTCTTACATTTCTCAAAAAATCTTCATATAGTATAAACAAATGAAGTTCCACCTTCTCCCTGTGTATTCAGTCATGTCTGACCCTTTGTGACCCATTTGGGATTTTCTTGGCAAAGACACTGCAGTAGTTTGCCATTTCCTTCTCCAGCTTATTTTATAGATGGGGAAACCAAGGCAAACAGAATTAAGTGACTTGCCCAGGGTCACACAGCTAGGAAGTGTCTAAAGCTAGATTTGAAATCAGGTCTTCCTGACCCCAGCCCTGAGCTATCCAGCTGCCCACCTCCCTACTCATGATTAAATCCTAACTCATTTCTCATGGATCAATCAGTCTACTATTCATTTAGCTCCTTCTCTGGCCCAGGGGCTGGACCACTTCCTGCCCCCAAGAAACATACACTGTATTGGGGAAACCACATACAAACATCAATAAATCCAAACTAGAGAGAGGAAGGAAGATATGATCCATAATTTGACTAGTGTCGTGAACTCTCATGACAGAGAAGTCCCTCTACTGATGCAGGTAGTCACCTTCTCTGAAACTTTTAGTCTTAGAGAGTTGATAAGCACTAAGAGAGCAGGGACACACATGTACACACAAGACACAATGATTTGAACCCAGGTCATTGAAGCTAACTCTCTATCTCCTCCAAGGTTGGATCACTAAAAAATATACTCGCATAATCAAATATAAATTTCTCTACAAATGTACAAGTGTAATTACAAGGTAATTTGGGGGACAGGGAGAGGGACTGGCCAATGTGGGCAGTCATTTAGCAAGAGGGTTTAAGTCCAGTTTATCTGTATTGCAAGAGATATGGCCTCAGTCAGGAAAAGCTGTGTTCTGCTTCTGACTCAGACTGGCTCTATAACCCTGGGAAAGTCACTTTTTCTTTTTTTTTTCTTAAGAGGCACTTTGGGTTAAGTGACTTGTCCAGCATCACAATGCTAGTAAGTATCTGAGGTCAGATTTGAATTCAGGACCACCTAGCTGCCCCTAACTCAACTTTGCAATGCTGAGGCAGCTCACTAAAACTAGAGAAGGCACAGAAGAGGTGTGGATGTGCTTTAGAAGAGGGAATTTCCTCACTGAGGAGTTCCTGGTAGCAATGAAAGCACAGCCCCCTCCCTCCCCCCCCCCACACACACTTTTAAAGTTAATAGTGAGATTTCTTCCTGACAGCCTTCTGAGGCAGGTTGTGAAAGAATGATCAGAGGCCTCAGACACTGTCTAGCTTTCCTCCCGACCCAAGAGGGACCATGAGGTACAGAGGGGTCGAGTGTCCCCCAGCCTGCCCGGTACCTTCTGGCTTGTCTCCTAGAGCCCAGTCTGTGTGCCCCTGGGAGTGTCCACCAGAGACATGGGTTTGTGTGGCAGCCGGAGGCAGCCACCAGAACTTCAGCAGGGGCAATCTGCCCTCCCTGCTCTCCCCCCCATACCCATGCCCCGTAAATGTGACCTCCCCCACCTGGGGCTTAGTAAAGCAGTCTCTGCTTGGACGAGCACATGATGACCCGGCCTCTTTGCTATTTTAAGGTGCCGGGGAGTCGGCTGAAGCTCTCAATGTCACTGCAAGGCAGGGAGGGGGATGGAGGGTGGAAGGAGGAGGGCAGGAACCTTCAGAACTAATGTCAATTTTCTGCATCAAATATTTTGATAATTAAACAAAGCTGATCAAGAGAGGGAAACAGCATGCCTCCAGAGCTCGGGAAGCAGAGGCCCATTAAATGGAATGGCTAGAAAGTGCCAGGGGCGGCAGCCCCAGATTAATGACACTCTGGTAATAGATTTTCCCAGGCCCAGTCACATAGGAGACAGCCACCAGTGTGGCCAGCCCAGCGATGAGGCTGTTAAAGGAACAGTAACAGTAAATCACCTGCTGCCCCGGGCCTTGGGGGGACAGGGAGGTGGGGAGAGGATGCCAGGAGGAGAGGGGGCAGGCAGGACAAGATGGGAGGGGGCGGACTGGGCGATGACCCCCGAGCCAGTCAACTAGGGGCCTGGAATCCAGAGGGCCTGGCCTTGTGAAAGGAGGTGGGGAGGGGGAAGACAGGAGAAAATAAAGAGCTATTTGTGATGTGCTGGGGACATATTTCAAGCAGGGTAAACAGCAGGAAAACACATGTAAACGGAGATACTAAATAACCCAGTGCAGTAGGAAGAATGTACCCACGCCTGAGAGGTGGCAGGCGGGCGGGCGGGCAGCTGGCTGGTGCCCAGCCCTGAGAAAAGGCCACTGGTATATTTTTATACCAATGACACAAAACCTGGGGGTTTGCTAGCCCCAGATGCTTGAGAACAACCAGATTTGGGGGGGCTGAGGTGGTGTGGGGAGTGGTGGAGAATTCTTTGTCTCTTAATAGATTGATAGAGGACAGGCTGCCTACTCAAGTCAGTAATAACCAACATACGTGGAGTCCTCTGCTCGGAGTGTTTGAGGGGACAGGCTTGGCTCCTGTCTTCATGGAAGTCCCAGTCCAGTGGAAACCTATAAAATCAAAACTATTTCCCTATCTCTGTGCATGGAAGGAGACATGGATGGCCTTGAAGCCGGGCAGTCCCGAGTTCAGGTCCTGCTTTTGACATATCTGACCGTGTGACTGTGAACCTCTCAGTTCTCTAAGAAGCTTTCTAAAATGATTAAGCGATGGAACAAAGTTTGACTTGCTTCAGGTGAGGACATTTCCTCACCTGTCCTGCTCTCTAGACCAGTGAAGTCACACTCCCTAGACCTTAAAAATATACAAGGGGAAAAAAAATATACAAGGGGCTTTCTTCATAGCTGCTCTCTGAGGTAGTTCATGCAAGGGTGATCATGTACCCCACTTTACAGATGGGGAAACTGAGTCTGGTTCTCTTCCTGCCCCAGAGAAAGGCAATAAGGCTCAGAGAGGAGGGGTTCGGTGTTATTGAACAAGGTTACCTTTGTGCTTAGCCCTGTCTCCTGGACACTGAGCATTTGCTAATTTGTGCCTACTCAAGTGCTACCTTGCCTCTCAGTGCTTGTTGTGGGACGGAGGGGACCCTCTTCACCTAACCTCTCTTCCTCCTCCACACACACACACACACACACACACAGAATTTGGAGTTGGCATGGGCCCTCATTTTCTTTGCCAAGGTCACACAGCCCCCAAGCGGCAGAGGCCAAGTTGGAGCCCAGGTCTGCAAGTCCAGGGATCTTTTCACTAAACCGCACTGCCTCCCGTGGCATAATGTCTTCCCTCCCTAATGCAATAATAACAGAGGTAGGGGTTTCCTCCTGAGCTGGTCTAGGCCGGGCTAGGCTTGGGCTTGGCTGGCATGGATTAACGTCCCTCCTGTAAACCCAGATCACACACAGCTGTGATGTATGGGAACCATATGAAAGGGGCCAAGCATCGGAAACAACTTTTTAGCCATTCTTGAGTCTTGATACAATCACATCATAGGGATGGGTTAAATTTATAATCTTATGGGGGTGGGAGACGAGCTTTACCCCTAATCAAGCCCAGGCCTCCTGGCTGGCCCTCTCCCTGCTCCCTCTCCATATGCCCCCCACCCCTTGTGCTCCTCTCCGGGAGTGTACGGCATTAGCAGATAGGATCAAGCATGGAATGCACAACAGGGGCTATCGAACCACGGCCCCATAGGCCCCCTAAGCCGCTGCCTCTTGCCTGACTGCTGGGGGTGGAAGGATTGGGGGAGGGAGAAGCACAAGGAACAAGGAAGAACAACTTGGGCTTCCTTTTATTGTGAGGGGGGAGGGTTTCCCTTTAGCCAAGAAACAGAAATCATACCCCCCCCCAAAAATAAAAAAAAAATAATTTGAGAGTTGGAAGGCACCAGGACAATGTGTTATGCTACAGAAAAAGATCTGGAGTCAGAGGGCTTGGGTTCAAATGCTGTCGGTCACTTACCTCAGAGGTAGGGAGTACACATGTGGTTGTGTGTCCCATTTTACAGATGGGGAGACTGAGGCTAGTTTTCCTCCTGACTCAAGAGGAACAATAAGACACAATGGGAGTTAAGTGCTATCGATTTAAAACTCTCTCTGTCTCTCTCTATTTATATATATATATATATATATATATACACACACACACACACACACACACACACATATATGTGTATGTATATATACACATACACATATGTACACACACATATATAAACAATTTTTATGTGATTTAATCCTCTCCCTACCCAGTAAGAAGTATTATTATTCCTTTTTTGGAGGGGGTGAGTCAATTGGGGTTAAGTGACTTGCCTAGGGTCACACAGCTAGTAAGTGTTAAGTGTCTGAGGCCAGATTTGAACTCAGGTCCTCCTGACTCCAGGGTCGGTGCTCTATCCACTGCGCCACCTAGCTGCCCTATTATTCCTTTTAAGTGATAAGGAAACGGATGGAGATTGACTTTCCCAAGGTCTCCCAGATTGTAAATGATTGAGCCCAGTATGTAAACTCTGTTCTTCTGTCTCCCAGTACTTCTGGGGGAGGGAGATAAAATTATAGCATGAGCCGAGTCAACAGTAAGTCAACAAGCAATGCTTAAATGCCTACTATATGCTGGGTACTATGCTAAGTGATGGGGATAAAACGAAGGGTAGAAGACAGTGCCTGCTCTCAAGGGGGCTCACAATCTAGTGGAGGAGACAACCTGCAACTGTGATGTACATCTGAGATATAGCCTAGATAAATTGGAGGGAATTCCAGAAGGAAAGCACTAGTATTAAGTGGGATGAGGAAAGGCATCCTGTAGAAAGTAGGATTTTGTCTGGGGTCTTGAAGGAAGCCAGGAGATAGAGCTGAGTGGGGAGATATTATAGGATGTAGACTGAGAATGGAAGGGGATTTAGAGGTCACATGGTCTACTCTTCCTCCCACCTCATTTTATAGGGAAGGAAACTGAGGCTCATGAAGTTTAAATGATTTGTTTGAGGTTATACAGTTCATTTCAGAAGCAAGACTTGAACTCAGGACCTCCGACTCCAAAGCCATTGCTTGTTATCCCTTCCTCTGCTAGATCATTTCTGGCTGGGCTGATCAGGTAAGGCCATACAGGAGTGATATTGGAACCAGTTCCTTGGATGGAAGTCAGGATTTCAACAGGGTGAGGTAGAAGGAGGACATTGTAGGCAGAGCCTAAGTGTCTGCCGTGGTCATAGGTAGTCTTCAGGGAAGTCTTGCTCTTTGCAAGAAGAGATTAAGAAGAGAAAAATGTCTGCATTTTTTTCTCAGAGAAAAATAAATAACGCCGTCCTTAACAAAATCTCCTATGGAGTATCAGTGGTAAGTGAACAAGCTCATCCAGTCGTTTACCATAGTAGTTTCCAGCTCCTAGCACCGTGTCTGGCACATAGTAGGCACTTAATCAATGTTTATTGACCGATTCTGCTCGAGAATTGGTCAGAAGAATTACCAGCAAGAACAATAGAAGATTGAGGACTAGGAATCTCCCCTTCAGCAGGGTTGGAGGGCAAACATGGTGTCTGTCTTTATTCCACTGTGATTGATGCTCAAATACAGAATCAATCTTCCTCCTAGAAAAGAAGGCAAAGGGGATCAAGGAAGAACCTCTCCACCCCTCAGAGTAGCAGGGAGAATGAAGTCTTCCTTTAAAAATAAGTGAGAGGGGCAGCTAGGTGGCACAGTGGATAAAGCACTGGTCCTGGATTCAGAAGGACCTGAGTTCAAATCCAGATCCAGACACTTAACACTTACTAGCTGGTGTGACCCTGGGCAAGTCACTTAACCCTCATTGCCCCACAAAAGAACAACAACAACAACAAAATAAATAAATAAAAGCAACAACAACAAAAAAAAAATAAGTGAGAGAAAGACTTCAATGGAAAAACAAAGAAGAAAAAACATTTGGAGAATGACAGAGAATTCTGACGTGTTAGGAGGCTGGAGTGTGGGAAGAATATAGTGCAACAGAGAAAGGAATGAATGGATGGATGAATGAATGAATGAATGAATAAATGAAGAACTTCTCAAATACTTATTATGTGCCAGTGATGTGCTATACACTGGAGATATAAGGAAAAATAATGAGATAGTCTCTTTCAAAGAGCTCACTCTCTATTTGAAAGCAATAGTAGTGACTCAGAAGATATTTTCTTAAATGCATTCTAAATTGGTAGGGCCAACCTGAAGACCAAGGCAGGCTTTCTTTGGGAGAGGTGGGGGTGGGGTCTGAGAAAACCCTTCTTCCAGGAATTCAAAGTCCAACACTTAAGAGTCTGACAAAGGGTGTTGTTCACCACCAAGCCAATAAATGCTGGTTGCATTGCCTCCTTCTCCAGGCCTTGACCCTTCTCCCCACCTCCCATCCTCACATCTCTCTGTCTCTGTCTCTGTCTCTCTTTCTCTGGCTGTCTCTCTCTATCTCTATCTCTCTATCTCTCTCTGTCTTTCTCTCTGTTTCTCTTTGTCTCCATCTCACTCTCACTCTCAATCCCCGTTCTCACTCCCGCTCTTTCATTCACATTCTCATTCTCTTCTCTTCCCCTCCCTTCCCCTCCCCTCCCCCTCTCTTTCTCTCCATCTTAGAAGAGTCCTAAGACTATGCTTAATGATGTGCCACTTGAGAGAGATTTCAGGAGATGGGAGGAAAAGGTAACATCCTATGTATAGTGGGCATCAGCTCCATTTCTGGAGACCAAGAGTACCAGTGAGTGCTTCATAACAGCAAAATACTGGAGCCCAGAAGGGATCTAGAACTAGAAGGGCCCTTAGAGAACAGAATATTAGATCTGGGAGGGCCCTTAGAACAGGGGATGTCAGAGCTGGGAGGGCCCTTAGAACAGGGAATGTCCGAGTTAGGATAATGCTTAAAACAGAGAATGAACATAAAATATTAACTTGGAAAGGACTCTACCTTAGACTACCCCTTTTATAGATGGGGAAATTGAAACCAAGAGTGAGTGAGGAAGTGAATTACCCAGAGTCACACAACAAGTAAATAGGAGAGTGGCAGCCCAGCAACTCTGACTACGTCTGGTGTTTTATCTCTCACCCTATATCTCTCCAAGGCCAGACCATCTCACTGGGCACTGAGTGCACACTTCCTTCTGTTGCCAGCTACCACAAGCCTCCCTGAACTCTGGAGTGCTCTGCCCTTCGGGAGGAAAAAGGTTAATAAGCCAAAAACTCCAGCTCTCTTAATATCAGGCCCCAAACCATCATTTTTTCCTGGAGGTTTTGCTCAACTGCAATCGCTTGATCTCTTCTGTTTTAAATTGTCGAGGAACGGAACCTCTCCATAACTGCCCGGTTCTGCAGTAGCCCTCTGGATACAATTTATTCTCCATAAAGACATATATTATTTTAATTAGGATAATCTATTCTGTGTCTGCTATAGTTTGTAAGCCACGCATAATAGCCTGAGCAAAATCAGGTAGGAGCCAGCTTGGCACTAGGGGAAGAGACGGGGGTCTCACCTTCTCTGGGTGGGATGAAAGGAGGGGACCTTGCTATTGTCCATATCGATGCATGTAAAAGAGTGTATCAGCACCCATCCTATACATGGGCATTGCTTACTCTGTGGCACATCAGTGCACCAAGGACCAAAGAGTCCCAGTGTGGTCTGATGAAAAAGGCACAACCAGAAAAGGAGGTGAGGGTTCTGTTACCACCACCACCACCACCACAATGAACTTGCCATACAACCCTGGGTAAGTCATTTAACTTCTATTTGCCTTCCTTCTTTTGTCCAACAATAAAACGAAGAAGTTGTATTGAGTGGCTTTGATGGTCCCTTCCAACTTGAAATCTATGATATTATGATTCTCCACCAAGTTCTCATCCATCAGTTGCTTGAAGACACCTCCCCACCCCGTGTGGTACTTCTGTAGCCCAAGGGAGCCCATCCTGGTTTCATGCAGCTCCAATGGTTAGGAAGGTTTTCCTTACAACCGGCTGAGACTTGCCCCCTTACACCTTCCACCCAGTTCTGCCCACTGGGACCAGGTAGAGCAAGTTTAATTCATTTTCCATATGGATACCCTTCCTTCTCTTCTCCCAGCTAACAGACCCCACCTTTGGTGGTTGTGATAGTGGTGGTTGTATCATTTAAGTTGTGCCTGACTGCATGCGAAACCTTTGGGGTTTTCTTGGCAAAGATCTGGGAGTGGTTTTCGATTTCCTTCTCCAGCTATTTTTACGGATGAGGCAACTGAGGCAAACAGGGTGAAGTGACTTGCCCAGGGTCACACAACTAGGCAGTGTCTGAGGTCTTGGTCTTCCTGATTCTAGGCCTGGTGCTCTCTCCACTCTGTCACCTAGCTGCCCCTGGGAACATAGTAGGTGCTTAAGAAATGATTGTTTTCTCCCTCCCTCTATCCTTCCCTTCTCTTCCTTTCTTCCCTTTTCCTCTTCTTTTCAGCTCTCCCTTCCTACCTGCTTCCTTCCTTCCTTTCACCTTCCTTCATTTTTCCCTCCCTGCTTCCTTTCTTCCTTCTTTGTCTCTCTCCCTCCCATCTTCTCTCCTTCCCTCCTTCCCTTCCTTTTTGCTTCCTTTTCTTCCTCTCTCCCATCCTACTTTCTTCTTTTCCTTTCTCCCTCCCTCTTTCCCTCTTTCCCTCCCTCCTTCCTTTTTTCCTTCCTTCTTCCAACCTTTCCTTTTTTGCTTCCTAGTTTTGTCCACTTGGGCCTAGCCTAACAATGTAAATCCTTCTTCTGTGGGTTAGTCCTTAAATACTTGAAGGCAACTTTCATTTCCCCCTTAAGCCTTTCCTTCAACAAGCTGAGCATTTCTAGTCCTCATCATCTTCATGGGGCAGCACCCTGAACCTTTTGAAACCCTGGTCCCCCTCCTCTGGATGGTGTCTGGTCTATCCATCCCCTTCTTAAATGCCAATCTCCAAGCTGAATGCACTACCCCAGCTGCAGACCTGGTTAAGGCATGGACAGTGGGCCCATCACCTCCCTAGGTCTGGACGCTGATCCTCTTTTAGTGCAAGTTAACATCGCATCAGCCAATTCAATTAAACTTGGCAAACATGTCTTAAGTCCCTAATAGGTCTTGGGCTCCAGAGATACAAACGATTGAAATCATCTCTATCCTCAAGATATTTACATTCTGATGGGATACAACACAGGGAGAAATAAAGAAAGGGGAAAAAACCCAGCATCGGGGGGACTAGGTGGGGCCTCACTAAGGAGCTCACCCGAGTTGGGCTTTGAAGGAAGCAGCAGAGATGAGGAGCACCTGTGATTCAGGTATAGGAAACAGCCTCTGCAAAGTACAGAGAATGTCACGGTGTTGGAGGGCAGCTAGCTGGACTGTTGGACTGGAATGGTGAATGCATGGGGAGAGTAATAGGGAGTTAGGCTTGAGAGGGAGATGGAAGGGGACTTTAAAATTTGAAATTTGTCTTTTATCCTAGAGGCAACAGGAATATAACTGACCAGTCAGTTAATAAATATTTAAAATGTCAGAAATTACTCTAGGTTCTGGGCTACAAAGAAAGGTAAAAACACAGTCCCTGACCTGAAGGAGCTTACATTCCAAATGGAGAAGACAACATGCCAAGAACTAGGTACATACAAGATATATATGGGGTGGGGCAGCTAGGTGGCACAGTAGATAAAGCACCGGCTCTGGAGTCAGGAGGACCTGAGTTCAAATCTGACCTCAGACACTTGACACTTACTAGCTGTGTGACCTTGGGCAAGTCACTTAACCCCCATTGCCCCGCCCCCCCCAAAGATATATATGGGGTAAGCTGAAGGTAACTTGAGAGCATGGGCACCAGGGGTGGGAAGAATTGGAAGAGGTTTCCTGCAGATGATAAGGTGACCCACGTGGAAATGCCAAATTGTTCTAAAAGATCCGAGAGGAGCTGAGTGAGAAATTCCAGGGAAAGTCTTAATGGCAGTTTAACAGCCGGAGCCAAGTCTTAATCCCTCCTTGTACAAAGGCCAGCACAAGTATCCCCAGGTTCCTCTGGCCTCCTGGACCATTGGCACTGGCTGCAGAGCATATCAGATGACTTGGGAGCTTGCTGCCTTCTAAGATGCCCTTACTCTGTGTAAACCCCAGACCAGTGATGAGTTTTTTGTTTGTTCTGTTTGTCTTAATTCAAAAGTGGCCAGTTATCCTCTCCCCATTATTTTCCAGGAAGGAAATCAACATTTCATTTGTCCAAACGTCTAGGGCCTTCGCTGGGATTTGTCCGCCCAAATGAGCTTTTGAAACTCCTTGACAGTACAATGGATTACGGACCAGCTGCAGCAATAATGCAGTGGCCCTGCATCCAGTAACATTGCAAATACAGCTGTAAACATCTGGGTCAATGCCGATTAATCCCTGGTGGGGCTCAATGAAAGATAGAACCTCGCTTGGGACAATCTGGTTCTCCATTATCCTGTACGAATAGTCTCTCGGGATGTTCCTTATTTACCCAATCAAGCCCTGCTTAATGGAAAAGTGAGAACCAGGATTAAAATGATATCCAGAGGACAGTTACTCTGATCCCTAGTGGAGTGGGGTTGGGTCTGGGGTGTTTTGTGGGTGTCCACATTTTACGTAGGGTCTGTGTTGCCCTGTTGCTGGGGGGTGGTAATGACACCCAAGAACTTCCACGTTGGCCTCTGGGAGGGATGGCAGTGCCAGCGACCACTGAGCTTCCCCACCCCCTCTCTTGCCTCCTTTGTAATTCAATGCAGTATTCATTGGAATGTCATGTAGAGCTCAGGGTTCATGGCAATAAAAAACGACCGGAATCTTGCTTCAAAATGAACCGTGGCCAGGGCCTCATTCCCTGATAACATCAAGGAGTTCTTTTAGAATAAGCCCCAAGTAAATGGGGGGGATTAAGGAGGCAGCCATCCTGAGCCCCTCGCTGACTCAGCCTACCTGGAGGACCTGAGAGGGGATCGAGATGGGAGAAGGAAGGAGACATACTTCTGGCTGGGATGGCCGTTTATGAGAGTTCTGGGCCCAGGTAAAGAGCATGCTACAGGTGTCACACAGAGTCATTATTTCGTAGTTAGGAGGGATTCCAGTGGTCATCTCCTCCATCTCTTACCCCAAAGGAATCTGTTCTATGATTCACCCTGCAAGGGGTCATCCAACCTTTGCTCAGAGAACTCTAGGGATGAAGGACCTACTCTTTCCCGAAGCGACTGTTTCACTGTTGGATACCTCTACCTGTTTAGCTATCAAGCTAGATACATGTAGATATATGTTGATATCAAGCCTATATTTTCTTTAGAAGCAGTAGAGAGCCTAACCCTCTCTTTTAGTGGAAACAGAGGCACAGAGATGTTAAGTAGCTCACCTGTCCAGGTCATACTACTAACATTTGAGGTGACTCCATTTCCATGGTCCTATTCACTTTACCTCACTACCTCTCAAAGGACAATAATAGCTCCCCTTACATATTCTGATTATTTTCTCTAGGGCCAAGCAGAATGTGTCTAATCTCTCCTCTATATTGCAATCTTTCAGGAATTTAAGATAGTTATTATCTCTTCTTTTCTTTTCCAGGCCAAACATCTTCAAGTCGTTCATTTATTATTATTTTTAGATTAAATTTTATTTTGTTCAATTAAGAAATTAAATCCATCCCAATAGGGGGAACCTTATTACAAATATGGATAGTCAGACAACATAAATTCCCATACTGACCACTTAGGGGTAGGCAGAAAATAAGTATTTATATAGCTCCTAATAGCTACCAGATATTTGCTAGGTGCTTTTTACAAATATTATCTCATTTGTTGAAAGAAATACATCTTGGGGGCAGCTAGGTAGTACAGGGGATAAAGCACTGGCTCTGGATTCAGGAAAACCTGAGTTCAAATCCAGCCTCAGACACTTGACACTTACTAGCTGTGTGACCCTGGGCAAGTCACTTAACCCTCATTGCTCCACAAAAACAAAAAAAACAAAAAAGAAAGAAAAAAATATGTCTCATTCTGCACTCTGAATCCATTTCCCTCTCAGGAGATGAGTCTATGCTTTAGCACTAGTCCCTTGTAATCATAGTTGCCCATTGAGTTGATGAGAGTTCTTCTTTCCTAATTGTTTGTCTTTACACTGTTGCCATTGTTTCTGTTCAGCTCACTCAGCATTGATTCATACAAGTCTTCTGGGGTTTCTCTGAAACCCTTCCTTTCATCATTCCATATGGTCAGCCATTCCAGAGTTGACGGGTACCCCATTTGTTTCCAGTTCTTTACTACTACAAAAAAGGGCAGATACATACCAAACAACCCCAAAGTCTTTCAACAAATCCTGTAATGGCAAGGACTCGAAGCTGTTCTCCATCAAAGTGACTCTCCTCCGACCAATCATTTGACATGTGACAACTCAAGCCACAGATAGGAGAAGAGACTATGTTTTGGCTAGAAAGGGGCATCGATGGAGCAGGTCCAAAGAGCAGGAGAAAAAAAAATAGCCTGGGATCACTTTGTCCTCAACAGTCAGTCAACAAACATCCATTAAGTGCCAGGTTGCTGTGCTAAGCAATTTATATTGGGTAGTAAAGCAATGAAACAAATTTTTTGAAGTAACATATGTGTCCCAATGCATCTCCTCCCTGGAGGCTATAAGCAGATAGAGGAAAAGCAGGTATCTACTTGTCAGAGATGTGCTTGGTGAGATTATAGATTCAGCTTGGACAAGATGACTGCTTAGGGAGGTACTTTCCAGCTCTGAGATTCTGTGACTCTGTGAATGTTTTTTTTTTTTCAAAGGGGTTACCCTGGAAAGCCGGATACTCCTCCCAATCCTGCTTCTAGGTCCCCAAATGCCTTCTTTTGGAAAGGTCCTGGGAGCCATTTCACAATGCCAGTTTTGGCTTTGGTTAATAGTGCCTTCTTTGGAGGTTAAAACCCTTCCCCAGCTACATCCCTTACCTTGTTCATAACACCCAGTTGTGAACCATAAATCTAAAAGGCAATTCTGCCGGCATAATGCAGCACATCTGGTCCATGCTCTATGCATGCCTATGAATTAGTGCTAAGAGTTGGCACATTTGAGGATTGGTCTTATGATTTCACTGGCACAGAGAACTTCCAGGGCAGGGAAATCCCTCTACCAGTGCAGGGTATCACCTTCTTAGCAATTTATCTTCTTAGAGAGTTGCCTTGGCCAGTAATCGATTAAATGACTTGTTTAGGGTGAAACAGGAAGTTTGGATGAGAGAAAGGATGGGACCCCAGGTCTCTTTGATGCTTATTCCCACTCTCTATCCAGTATGCCACACTGCCTCTCTTTTGGGGATATAACTTCCAAAAAGGTATCATGTATGCTCAAGGCCTTTTGAGCCAAGGAAATCCCTAAGTAGTCATTGCAACTTAAGTGGAATAAACATGTAGCCTCCCAAGGTGGTGACTTGAAAGGGGATCCTACTCCCTGTAGTAGTTATCTAAGTGAATGAGATCAACAATTAGTCACCTATTGTATATAATTTGGTCCAGATAGTCACTGCTGGCAGCTTGGTAAACTGAGGTATCCTGTTTCTCAGAACTAGGGAGGTAATAGTCTAACTGTCCTCCGTCCTGGTCACATTACATCTTGGATAATGTGTTCAGTCCTGGGAAGAAGAATCACATATGATAAGGTAGAAGGCATCCAGAGGAGGCCAGCCAAGATGGTGGAGAACCTTGAGTCTGTGCCATGTGAGCGTTGGTTAGAAGAACTGGAAGAGAATCGCATGGAGAAGAGAAGGCGCTGGAGGAGCAGGACAGGTGTCTTCAATTTTCTGAAGGGCTTTCATGGGGAGGAGGGGTTAGGCTTATCCTGTTTGCTCCCAGAACTATGAGGAAAAAAAAGATCAGTTGCCTCTCTTATGAAAGCTTAGAGTACAGGGAATACTTCCTTAACAAGTAAAGTTATCCCAAAGTGACCCAGATTGGCCCTAGAGGTCAACGGTCCTCATCTACTATAGCCTTTGAGCTAAGGCTGGGTGACCACTTGTCCGGGTTATTTAGGACGGGGTAAAGGTTAGGCAAAGGCAGCTAGGTGGCACTATGGTGCCTGGAGTGGTGGGACTAGAGTAAAAAAGACTCCATTTCCTTGAGTTCCAATCTGGTCTCATACTAACTAGCTGTGTGACCTTGGGTAAGTCACTTAATTCTGCTCACCTCAGTTTCCTCATCTGTAAAATGACCTGGAGAAGGAATTGGCAAACCATTCCAGTATCTTTGCCAAGAAAACCCCAAATAGGGTCCCAAGGAGTGAGCACAACTGAAAAAGAACTCAAAGGTTAGACAGGCTCTCTTCTGAGGGTCTGTGATTCTTAGATTTCACATGTTATTCTTGGAGGGCTCACAATCCAATTCAATGGCAGAGGCTGTGTGTCCTGGTGAGTCCAAAGCTACGCTCAGAGTCAGGATAACCTGAGTTCAAATCCTACTTCTGGTACCTCTTGACCATGTGACCCTGGGCAAATTACTTAACCTCTCAGTGCGCCAGGTAATTCTCTAAGCCTAGAATTGCTGAATAATCATTGCTTGGTAGAAGGAGCTTCCACACTGGGAATTTCCTAGACCATCAAAATCACCTATACAGATCTTTCTGCCCAGATACACAAAGAAGTGTGTTACATGACGGGGCCCCAAGACACAACAAAAGGCAGTCCCTGTTTTCACAGAGTTTACATTGTAGTAGGGGATACCAGAATGGGTAAATCATTTAATTTTTCTGGGCCTCAGTTTCTTCATTTGCAAAATAAGGGATGGAGATGAATTTAGCTCTTCAATCCTTCATGCACAGAAAATTCAAGTAGCAGTGATCAACAAGAAGGAAAAGGATCAGGTAGGAGGGATCACATGCTATGATTCTTGAGGTAAGTTGAGGATTGCAAAAGGCAAGGGAGAGGAGGGAGACCACTAGAGGCATAAGCAAAGGCTTGGAGGTTAGAGATGGAAGGCTGAATTCCAGGAGAGGTAAAAAGACCAAAACCCTTCCTCTGCAGCATCCCGCACCACCAAGCTGCTTCATAGGAAAGGTGCTTCCAACCTTAACACCCACCTGGGAAAAGAGGGAACTCCACCCCTGTGTCTATGACACATAGCCATAACCCTGACCCCTGCATGGAACAATCAAGTTCACTTAAGCCTCTGACAAGGTCAAAAGGTAACCTCTCCCAGCCAGTCGTCCATGGGCGCTGGAAGCTAGCATTAGTATCACATTATTATGTCCTGATAAAACTCAGTTACTCTTCGGCAAAAACCCATAAATCACTCCGCTTCACCCAATCAGGCTTCTGTCACTGTAGCTAAACTGTGACTCTGGCAGCGGCATATTTCTATTGGCTGTGACAGGGGATATAAATCTGCCCCCAGCCAATCCACTGTGGGCAGCAGGGCATGTCAAGAGAGGTGACAGCCAATCAAGGCCTCCCCATGGAAGAGAGCAAAATTCCCATCCTTCCTCCTCTGCATCCCTGCCACCCTTACCCAATAAATGGGAGGGGGGACTTGCAACATCTGTAGCTGTTGTTGAAATGTCTCTGGTTTTACAAAATGGCGAAGTGTCCTTTCCACCATCATACCTGGGGGAAAAAGGTCAATTTGGGCTTTCAGAGATATGGTCTGTATCATGCAAAGAGGAAGGTAGTGGAAAAGGGGGGCAGAGTATTAACTTTCTCTTACCTCCCCGAGACATTTCAGACCAGTATTGCTAGTTACAGACATCTGGCCTGGCATTCAAGGTCTCATATCCATGGCAGCAGTATCCATCCTTAGTCAACAGATTAATAAAGATAATGACAAAGATAATTGTAGTCTTATAGTGATTTAAAGTTTGCAAAGTACTTGACATCTGATATGATCTTTTAAAATATATTTATGGTATATTTATTATTATAATTACTTTACTGGGTATTGTATAAGCAACAAAAATTTCTACACTTAAATACTTGTTTAAGTAACTGAATGTCTTCTATAAGGTTTGATTTATATGTATATGTCAATGTATATACATGGGAAAGGAGAAAGAAAAGAAAGAAAAAAGAAAGAGAAAGGAAGGAAAGGAGGGAGGGAGGAAAGAAGAGAGGAAGGGAGGGAGGGAGGAAGGAAAAAGGGAAGGGGGAGGAGAGAGAGAGAGAGAGAGAGAGAGAGAGAGAGAGAGAGAGAGAGAGAGAGAGAGAGAGAGAGAGAGAGAGAGACTGTGTTATGTAGATAGAGAAATAGAAACTGGCTGGGGACCACACTTCAGATTTTGTTCATATAGGGAGCTCCCTCTACCAATTCAGGTTTTAGAGAGTTGTCTAGAACACTGAGAGGTATAGTGAGTTGCAGGGGGTCACACAGCCAGAATGGTTCACAGGCTAGACCTGAATCCAGGTCATCCTGATTCCAAGACTAGACTTCCCTCACTCTCCCGCACTGCCAGCATCAACATCATCTATTGTTATTATTATATAATGTGTTAAATTTTTTTTTGTGAGGCAATTGGGGTTAAGTGACTTGCCCAGGGTCACACAGCTAGTAAGTGTGTGTTAAGTGTCTGAGGTCAGATTTGAACTCAGGTCCTCCTGACTCCAGGGCCGGTGCTCTATCCACTGCGCTACCTAGCTGCCCCTAATGTGTTAAATTTAATAAGATTGTAATGAAAATGTTCTATCTGTTTATGTTTCTGAATGTTTTTGTTTTCTGGAATTTAAAAATGTTTTATTGATCCTCTTTAATTTCCTTTTCTATCACAACATACTAACACAACACCACCACAGTCCCTGAGTTGAAAACCCCCTGTATAGCAAACCAACCCACTGGCCAAACCTGAGAATGCCTGTTTCATTCTCTATCTCAAATCTAACCCTCTCCCAACCCTGTGATGGAGGCATTACAATCTCCGTTTTATTGATGAGGAAATTGGATCTCAGAGAGACAGTGTGAATTGTCCAGAGTCCCACACCTCCTAGGTATGAAAGTCAGGATTTGAACCTAAGACTTCCTGATTTCAGATCCAACAGTATTAGACTATAGGTTCTGAAAGTGTAGTTGGGGAGTTCCTGGGAATTAGATAGAGAGAAATAGAAATACAGATTGTAGGCAACTAGATGGCTCAGTGAATAGCATGCCGGGCTTGAAGTCAGGAAGACCTGAGTTCAAACCTGAAGTCTGAGGCAATTGGATACTACTAAGAATTTACATGATACCTAGTAGCTTTGTGGCCCTAGGCAAGTCGCTTAACCTCTATTTACCTTTATCCATTGGAGAAGGATATGGCCAATCACTCTGGTATCTTTGCCAAAGAAACCTTCTTTCCTTTTTCCCTCCCTCCTCTTTCTCCCTACATCCTTCCTCCCTCCCTCTCTCCCTTCCTTTGTTCCTTCCTTCCTTCTTTCATGGGGTCATGAAGAGTTAGACACAACTGAAAACAGAACTACAACAGGGATATAGATACATAAATATTAGAGAGATGAACATGAACAAATTAAATAAATCAGCTAGTGAATTAATGAACAAATGAATAAAATGAGCAGATAAGGACATAAAAAGACAAATAAAATCCATTAGAAACCCCAGATTTTACTGAAAGGGCTAAGTGGAACCACAATGTTGTGTACACAGTACATGTTGTTTGTTCAGCATCTACCATATTCTAATTCGATCAATATTCATTGGGTGGAAGTGAATCAAAAATAATTCAAAGAGAACTAAAACTTGGTGAAATTGCTCTAGGGAAAGCAAACTTGAAAATCTGAAATGAGGCATGGTTGCCAAGGAGCAGGTGGCCCAGAGACAGGACTAAGATCACACATGGACCGAAACCCAAACTTGAGAATAGATGGGAATCACTGCCAGGCATCCTAGAATCCTCCTGTAGATAGAGGCCATATAGTCCCAGAGAGGAATAGAGGTTTGCCCCTCGGGCTACAGATAGAGGCCTAGGAACTGTTGTCTGACTCCTGGATTAAATTATCCATCAAGTGAATTCTGCATTTGAAGGTAAGACTCCATCACAGAATGACAGGACTGGGAAGCATCCTTAGACAGCAGAGAACCATAGATCTAGAATTTGTAAGGATCTCAGAGACCACCGTAGTCCAACACTCTCATTTCATAGATGAGGGAACTGAAGCCCAGAGTGCTTAAACAGGAGGTGTCAGGGCAGGATTTGAGCACTGGTCTTCTGCCTTCAGAACCAATGGTTTCTACTGGTCTCCAACTGCCTCCAACCCTTTCATTTTGTTTGTTTGTTTTGCAGGGCAATGGGGGTTAAGTGACTTGCCCAGGGTCACACAGCTAGAAAGTGTCAAGTGTCTGGGGCTGGATTTGAACTCAGGTCCTCCTGAATCCAGGGCCGGTGCTTTCTCCACTGTGCCACCTAGCTGCCCCGCAAACCTTTCATTTTGCTATAGATGGCTCATTCCCTGTACTTGAGGGTCCAGTTTCTCTGGGGTTAGTTAACAGGTCGCAGAGAAACCAAAAGTCCATGCCAGCCCCTCCCATGGGAGCAGTCGTCTGAGATAGGGGCGTCCTCTGGGGATGCCAATTTAGAAAACAAACGTCCAAGTCTTCCAGTACACTCTGAGCTGATGGAGAAAGAGGCCCCACCTTTAGAGCCACTTGACACAAACACAAGTAGCGACATTTGCCTCATTCACTCCCTTACTTCAGTATGTCACCTCTGGAAAAGTGTGGATGAAAAATTCAGCATTAAAAAAAATGGTGCTATGGCATATGGCTAGAATTTCAAATTTAGAACCAAGAAGACCTGGGTTTAAATCCTGTTTTGAACACTTTTAAAGATCATAGGATTATAGATTTAGAGCTGGCTTGGGTCAATGACCACAATCTCCTCATCTTCAATTTCCTCATTTTACAGATGAGGAAACTGAGATACCAAGAAGTTAAACGACCAGTCATTTAACCTGTCATTAGGTTAGCTGAAACAGCTGTCTCAGGCTGCCTGCAAAACAATATCCAATGGACAAGGCATGGTGCAGTTCTGAGGCAGCTAGGCCATGGAATGGATAGATCTCTGTGCCTGGAGCCAGGAAGACCTGAGTTCAAATCTGTTCTCAAACACTTATTAGCTGTGTGACCTTGGGCAAGTCACTTAACCTCTGTTTGCCCCTCTAACATGGAAACAACAGCACGTACATCACAGTTGTTCTGAATATCAAATGAAATAGTGTTTTTATAGCACACAGCGCAGTGCCCGGAACATAGTAGGTACTAACTAAATGCTTATTCCCTTGAGGATCAAAAGAGATTATGTTTGTAAAGGGTTTAGCACAGTGTCTGGCACACAGCAGGCACAGTATAAATGCTGATTCCTTTCTCAACAGGGGACAATACAATGAATCTGAAGTCAGAGGTCATGGGAACAAATTTGGGTTCTCCCACATAAAAATGGCCGCTCTCGGTAAGCTACTTCTCCTTGGACCTCAGTTTCCTTATTTGTTCATGAGAGTATCTTTAGAGATAATTTTGAAAGCTCCTTCCAACTCAAAATCAAGTCTTGGTGCCTTTGCCAAGATTGGTAGAGTAGATTGTACATACAGAGATGTAATTGGGGGATACCCATGCTTGACCCCCCTCAAAAGAGGTACTTGAATAGAACTGGGGGCTTCCCTAGCATCTGCCAGCTACTGCCAGAGGAGCTCAGAAGGAAGGATTTGGCCTGAATCCAGGGAACAAACCGCCCGTGGTCATAAACTTTACTGCTGACTTTCTGAGGCTATCTGCATATGTGTATGTGTATGTTAAGAGAAGTCAGCAAAACTGGAGGACCAGTATGTGGGAGAAGCTGGGGGCGGGGGGAGCGGTTCAGCATGGCCTGGGTATGAGCCTCTTCCTCAGAAAGTGCAGCAGAGGCTGGAGCTGGATGGGTCCCAGGTCCTGCCTTGCAGCCCCCCACCCCACAGAAAACCTCAGGGAAAGAAGCACGCTGCAAGCAGCCGTCAGTAGACAAAAACGTGTCAATTTCCACTTGTGCCTGATCCCGGTCCCTTCTCCGCCCTCTCTCCCTATCCTCGATAGATAATGGTTTAATAAAGCGATCTGTTTTTTATTTAAAGGGTCGGTAGTAAAACCCCGATCACATTTCTCACTTGGTGGGTTAAAAAACCGCTTACGCTCATTTCTGCAACGTAAAACGACTCTATATCAAATCAAACATTTCCAGATGTCCCCAGCTTGGTGTGGTTTGGGGGAAAGGCAGTCAAGGAGGAAAAGGGCTGACTTTGTAGGATGGGACTAGATCACCACCTAGTGGTACTGTCAAGGAGCAAACACTACAAGGGCTGCCCGCCTAGCATTAGCACTCTCAAGTAATTTAAGATCTCTCTCTCCTCTCTCTCTCTCTCTCTCTCTCTCTCTCTCTCTCTCTCTCTCTCTCTCTCTCTCTCTCTCTCTCTCTCTCTCTCTCTCTCTCTCTCTCTCCTTTTCTTTCTTTCCTTCCTTCCTTTTTTCCCTCATCCTCCCTTATTTTTTCTTTCTTACTTTCCCTCTTTCTCCCTCCCTTCCTCCTTTTTTCTTCTCTTTCTTTCCTTCTTTCTTCCTCCCTTCATTTCTCTCTCCTTTCCTTCCTCTCTCCCTTCCTCCCTTCCTCTTTCCTTCATTCGTTCCTTCCTTCCTTCGTTCCTTCCTTCCTTCGTTCCTTCCTTCCTCCCTTCCTCCTTTCTTCGTTCCTTCGTTCCTTCCTTCCCAGCAGAGCCAAGATTCGAATACCCACCTTGGATGCTTACAACTTGGGTAATGTTAGGCAAGTCCTTTAACTTCAATGAACCTCAGTTTCCTCCGTTTTTAAAACCAAGGGGAAACAGTGTGCTGTAGTGGAGAGAGAGCCACCCTTAGAACCAAGAAGACCTAGGTTCAAGTCCTGCTCTGACACATAATCTATGGCCCTGAACAAGTCATTTCACCACTAAGGGTTCTAGGAAACTCTAAGATTTTAAGTAGCTGAGAAGGTGCCATCCTGCTTTAGTAAAGGGAGTTCCCCCTCTACCAAAGAAATCATAGGTTAAAATAAAATCAAACAAAACAAACAAAACAAAATAAAAATAAAATAAAATGAAGCGGTTGGACTAGATATAACATCTTTTCTATCTCGAGATCTATGATTCCATCAGATTGGGGGACTCCCAGTGTGAATACTCCCTCCACTTATGCAATTTAACAGTTTTAGGGGCCACCAGAACACAAAGAGGTTATGGCTCCGGGTCACAGAGCTAGTAAGTGCCTTCAGCCTGGGTTCTACTAACTCCATGGCCATCCCTCTATATGAGATAAGAGGGCTAAATGTTGACTGCTTGATCCTGCCCTACTTTTAAGGCTTAGTTAAAAACTCTATAATAGGGAAGACAGTTTACACATGAATCCCAACTTTTTACAGTCTTTTTTGACCATTCATCCAGGTTTTCCTATACAAAACTACCCAAAACAATACCATTCAACAAGATGTCCACAATATGCAAGACACTAAGAAAACAATGTCAAAAACCAAATAATCCCTGCCTTCAAAAAGCTTACATTCTACTGAGGAGATACAGTGCATAGAATAATGATTAGTATATGCCCAGCAATTGGAGGGGTGAGAGAGCACTTACAGTTTGGTGGGCGAAGGGGAGCAATCAAGGAAGACTTCTTGTAAGAGGTGGTATATGAGCAAAGTTATGGTTTCTAAAAGCTAAATATGAGAAGGGGAGGGGATATTCCAGGAATAGAGGTGACCTGTGCAAACGCCCTGGGCAGGGAGCGGGGCGGGGGGTGGGGAGGTGAGATTAAATGGTTTTCAGGGAACAACACAGAACTATGAGTCTTCCAGATAGGCAGCCTTTGCATATCCCTTTAAATGGGTAATTCTAGTCTCCAAAATATATTCAAGCACCAAAAGGTCATTGGATATTGAGTGAATGGATTTGGTTTTGGTGTGGACCCATGATTTCATCCCAGTAAGGAATGACTAGAGCAGGAACTCTCTCCACCAATGCAAATGGAAACCTCTCTTAAGTCACTTTTTCTTGTGTTTTTTAAAGACAATAACATGATTCTGTGTTTGTCACATGTAGGGAGAAGTAGCTGAATTCAAGTTCACCCAATAGAATGTAAGTTTGCTGAGAGGTTGAGAAGACACATTTCTTTACCTTTGTATCCCTTATGCTTGGCACACACTGGGCACTTAATAAATGCTTGCTGACAAGTTGAATTGCACTCAGCCTGTGAGTTACTCTAGGCAATGACAATTGACTCTTCCCAGGAATTTCCCAGGGTTGTGCTGTCCTCCCAGTCAAAAGCAAACCTCTGTTTTCACAAAGATGCAGTGTAGACATAACAATCCCTAATTTACCTCTGGTTCACTACTCTTTCTGATATTACCCACTTCCCTTTAAAGCAGTGGTTCCTAACATCTCTGTGTGTATGTCCAGGACCCCTTGAGAAGTCTAGTGAAACCTATGAACCCCCTTTTCAGAATTCTGGAGTTAAATAATTGAAAGAAATACTGAATACCAGTTAGAAATTATTGAAACAATGCTTTTTTCATCCATTTTCTCCTAAGCTAGATCCAGGGATCCCTCAATGGTTTGTGGAACCCCAATTTTAAGAACTCCTGTTTTAGATTGTCTAGGTAAAATTAAACTTATTTGGCATCTGTCCCTGCCCACACCTCAAAGAAAAGGGCTTTACTTCACCTCAGTGTCCAAACCAAAAGGATTTTTTCCCTGCTTCAGTCCAGAAAATTCACAGAATCACAGTCCCTTAGAATGAGAAAGGTACTCAGAGGCTAACCAGTGCATATCTGAAAAAGAATCCCTTCTATAAGCAAGTCATTGTAATACTTTGAAAAGACCTGGGTTTTGATCAGTTTCTTCATTTAAATGAGATGGTTGAACTAGATGGCTGATTCTAGACTCCTCCCCAGACTGTGCTCATCCGGGCTCTCTCTCCTTGAAGACAGAAAGGGGGAATTCATTACCTCTGGAGGCCACCCATTCCATTTTCAGATAGCTCTAATTGTTGTTTGTCCTTCATTCTCGAAGAGGACCATGACATCGGGGTGATGTCATGACTTGCACTGAATTGGATTTAAGTGAGGGAGAACTGTCCAAAGTCACCAACCTCACTCTCTTCTCCAGAGCCATCTGGGTTCAGTGGCAAGATATAGATCAGGATGACTGGAGATGGCCCTGGATGTTTTAGGCAATTGGGGTTAAATGACTTGCCCAGGGTCAAACAGCTAGTAAGTAACTGAGGCAGGATTTGAACTCAGGTCCTTCTGACTCCAGGGCCAGTGCTATATCCACTGTGACACCTAGCTGCCCTTTCTAATTGTTAGGAAGGTTTTACTGACATCCAGCCAAAACTTGCCTCTGATTGCTCCTAGATCTCACCTATGATATCAAAGGCACAAAAAGAAAGTAGGTAGCTGGATGGTGCCATGTACAGAGAGCTAGACTTGAAGTCAGAAAGGTTGGAGTTAGAATTCTACGTCAGACACTAGCTGTGTGACCCTGGGCAAGTCACTTAACCCCTCTAATCCTCAGTTGTCTCATCTATAAAATGGGGAGAATAATAGCAATCTACTTCACAGGATTTTTTTTTGCAGGCAATGAGGGTTAAGTGACTTGTCCAGTGTCACACAGGTAGTAAGTGTCAAGTGTCTGAAGCCATATTTGAACTCAGGTCCTCCTGACTCCAAGGCCAGTGCTTTAACCACTGTACCACCAGCTGCCCTCACAAGATTCTTTTGAGGATAAAACGAAATAACAGATGCAAGATCCTTTGCAAACCTTAAAGTCTTATGTGAATGCTACCTAAAAAGAGATGTGTTATAATTTGTTACACTGTTTCTTTACAGCATTTCCAATCCTAAGGATAATGCTAGCTTTTAATTCAGGTTTTATTCCATGACAGTCATTTTTGAAATCAGTTTTCAGTTATAGAATGTTCACTGTCCTATAAAGACCCTCTAGGTAACTTGCATGGATGTGATGAGTCAGCAAGTATTTATTAAACACCTACTATATGCCAGGCACTGTGCTAAGAGCCAGGGATACAAAGACAGGTCAAAGATAGCCCTTGCCCTTAAGGAGCTCATAGTCTAATGGGGGAAGACAACATTCAAATGACTCTGGATAAATAAGCTGTAAACAGAAGAAGTTAGAGATGATCATCAACAGAGGGAAGATAGCTGAATTAAAAGGGATGTAGGAAAGGTTTCTTGCAGAAGGTAAAATTTTACATGGGAATTGAAGGAAGTCAGGGAATTATCTGTAATTTCTTCATCATGAGGAATTCCCAGAAAGGGGACTCCTTCCATCACAGATTACAAGCCATCTATAACTTAGTTGAAAAGTCACTGAGAGTTACCTAAGGCACCTATATATTAGGTGACTCACGCAAGGTCATGCTGCTAGTGTTAGTGATAGGACCTGAATCCAGGTCTTCCTGACACAGATCAGAGGATCACAGATTTAGAGGTAGAGGGAATGCTAAGATCATCTCCTTCAACCCCTCTCTTTTTCAGACAAGGACACTGAGACACAAAAAGTTTCATTGACATGCCCAGGGTCAGAGAGCTGATAAGTATCTGGGGCCTTCCCGACTCCAAGTTCAGTGCTCCGTCCTCTACCCCATGCTGCCCCTATCTGTGAGCCTTATCCTTCTCTAAATTCCTCCAAGGAAAGTAAACACTTGGAAATACACTTGCTGGCAAGCAGCATCGGGCGAATTCCAGCGACTTTTCCCCCAAAGTATACATTTTTTCACTCTAAATTAAAACCGAAGCCAACTTCTAAATTTAATAATAGAGTTATAAACTTTTGAAAATATATGGATGGTTGACTGACCCTTAAGTAAAAAAGAGTGACTCTATAAATAGAGGTCCTTGTAGGAAAATTATTGGGATTTGATCCAAAGTTCAATGAATGACTTCTCTTTGCTGCATGTTCCATGGTGCGGGGGCTGCCTGGGGTCCTGATTGGTGCAATTGTCATCCATAGCCCTGGGACAACTGGCCTCTGTCCCACAGTGCAAGCTCTTCCTCACTGACCTCTGGTGCTTTGTATGGATCCCATTGAAAGTGGAAGGGGATTGGTCGATCACAGGACCATGGATAGGGGATGGAAGTGACTTTAAAGCCAACCTCATAGTTGGCAAGTGATTGACCTAAAGGAGATGTCTAACTATGTTACTCCCATCCTCAGGACACATCACTGGATCCCTATTACCTTTAGGATAAAATACATCATTCCAGGATAATCATTTATTACTCTTCTGACACTCTCTATTTCAAATCAAAATGACACCCCTGCCATCACCACACACACTCATACATACTATATCAAAGGCAATCTGTTAGACATAGAGCATACCAAAAAAAAAAAAAAAAAAGACACCATTCCTGACATCAAGGGGACAACCTCTGCAAAGGACATCTCCTCCCTCCATGCCTTTGTACTGGCTAGCTGTCCCCCTGGGCCTGAAATACCTTTCCCTCTCATCTCTGACTTCCAGAATCCCGAGCCTGCTTCAGTACTCAGCCCTAGTGCTTCTTTTTCAAATATTAGTGTTCCTTCCAAAATTGCTTTTCGTAGTTTCCAGTACTCCAAAGTTGAACCCAACCTTTCTATCCCTCAAGAAGCTTCTATTGCTAAACCTTAAGGATGAAAAAAATAAACTACTCAAATTGGCTTTTGAAACCTTTCCCAGTCAGGTTCCAACCTGACTTTCCAGGACGATTACATATTGTTCCCCGAATTCTATGAAAACTGGTCAGGTTATTCCCTATCTGTTATCCTGAATCTCCTGCCTCTGTGCTCTGGAACTGGCTGTGCCTCATTCCTGGAATACCCTCCTCCCTCACCTGCATCTCTCAGAATCTTGAACTCCCTTCAAGGCTCAGCTAAAAGGCCAAGGTTCCTACATGAGACCTTTCCTGATTGGCCCATTTATGAATGGAGGGAGGGACAGCTAGGTGGCTCAGTTGATAAAGCATGGCCCTGGATTCAGGAGTACCTGAGTTCAAATCTGGCCTCAGACACTTGACACTTACTAGCTGTGTGACCTTGGGCAAGTTACTTAACCCTCTTTGCCCTGAAAAAAAAAAAAGAATGGAGGAACACAACTGACCACAGATAAGTAACTCCAAACAGAGGATAGTAAGATCACAGGTATGGTGCTGGAAGGGATCTTGGACATTATCTATCCTAAGCCCTCAATTTTAAACATGGGGAAACTGACTTAGAAAGGGGAAGCAACTTCCCTAAATTCATGCAGATAATAAAGGGAAGAATCAAGATTTGAAGCCATGACTTCTGACCCAAATCCAATATTCTTTCCACTGTGCAAATGTCCTCTAGGTAAAATGCATAGAAATATATATATTTTAAATGGTACTACTGAAAGCTATGATAATTAGTCAATATCTGCTGTAGTTGGCAGCTTTGAAGGAAACTAGAGATCTGAGAGATAGAGGGACAGAATTCCAATCTCATGGGCAACCTTTACAAAGACACAGGGGTAAGAAATGAAGATCATTTACTGGGACCTTCCAGAAATTGCTGTGAACTGAGATTTTTGTTGTGTTCACTCTATCTCTGGGACACCAAAATATTGGAAGAAAGCTGAAAAAGATATCCAATCCCCCTGATATTTGTTTCTATGGAATCACCTTTAACATCTAGATTTTTAAAAAGTCTGTGAAAATGACTTGGGCAAGGGGGCAGCTAGGTGACGCAGTGGATAAAGCACCAGCCCTAGATTCAGGAGGAGTTGAGTTCAAATCCGACCTCAGACACTTGACACTAGCTATGTGACCCTGGGCAAGTCACTTAACCCCCATTGCCTCACCCCCAAAAAACAAAACAAAAACGGAAATGACTTGGGTTCATGTAGACAGTCACTAGACAATAGATAATAGCTAGTATTTATATATCACTTTAAAGTTCCCCCATAACTTTATAATGATGCAATTTTATCCTCATAACAACCTTGTGTTGTTGTTCTTCAGTTATTTCAGCCATATACAACTCTTCATGACCCCATTTTGGAGTTTTCTTGGCAAAGATATTGGAGTGGTTTCCCATTTCCTTCTCCAGCTTATTGTACAGATGAGGAAACTAAGGCAAACAGGGTTAAGAGAATTGCCCAGGTTCACAGAGCTAGTAAATATCTAAGGCTACATTTGAACTCAGGTCTTCCTGATTTCATGCCCTGTGCTCTATCCACTGTGCCATGTAGCTGCCCCAACAACCTTGGGACATAGGGGCTATTTTTATCATCCCAATTTTACAGTTGAAGAAACTGAGGCAGATTGAGGCAAAGTGACTTACCATGGGTCACCTAGGTGGTAAGTGTCCAAGGGCAGAGTAGAACTGACGTCTTCCTGACTCAAAGACCACCTGCTCTCCTCTCAGGAGCACTGAAGCTAGTGATAATACTGAGGCTAGCAAAAAGGTAATTTAAGCTATGTTGGATGAAAAATTAGAGCAATAACCGCCTTGCTCAGAGTGATTGATTCAGTTTGTATAGACAATAGACAGAACTCCTCCATTCCTGTGTTGCTTCTGTTATCTATAACAAGGAAAATGATTTGGGAAGGATTTAACCAAAGTAGTTGGGTGGGAATTTGAAAATACCTAAAAAGGTAGGAAGAGTCTGCCTTGACACTCTCAGTATATTTAAATCCCCAGGCCCAGACAAATGAAAGCCCAAGGGAGCTCAGAGAAGTAGCATAGAGGATTGAGCCTCCGTTGATGATTTTTGAAAAGTAATAGAGAATGAAAGAGCTGCCACATGATTAGAAATGCATAAATGTTGTCTTGATTTTAAAAAAAAAAGGAAAAGGAAAAGGGCAGAGCCTGTGAGTTCGGTTGCAATTCCTGGCAAATTTCTAGAAAATATTATTAAAGGGATGCTTTGTGTGAACCTCTAGGGGGAAAAAGTCATGATTACCAAGAGACAACATGGATTCATTAAGAGCAGGTCATGCCAGACTAACTTAATTTCCTATTTTGACAGAGCTACTCGACTGGCGGATCAAGGAAATTCCAGACACGATAGAACTTATAGTAAGAAAGGCGTTTGACAAGTCAAACAGGTCAAAAGGGTTGAGCCGGATGGCCCCAAGGTCCCTTTCAACTCTCCAATTCCTTGATTTTGTGAAATCTCTTATGAAATATTTGCAAACGGGCTTGAGTGATGAGCAAACTCTATGCTAATAGAGATGATAGATATAACGATAACTGTAATCATATAAATGATAGATTTCTAAATGTCTAAACCAGTTCAGTGGCCAGTCCCAAGGAATAGAGATTAATAGGTGGATATGACCGTATCCATAGAAGGAGGTCTCTATTGGAGTGTCCCAGGGATCTGCCCTTGCTTTTTGGCTATTCAACATATTTTATCAATGAGTTGGATCAAGGCACAATTACCAGCTTTATAGATCACACAAATTGAGAGGGAAAGGATGCAACAAGAAGTTGCCAGAAATGGAAGCTAATAGGGATCCAAAGTTCTACTGTTGGGTTCAAAAAAATCAATTGAGTGAGTACAAGAAGGGGGAAGGACTGGACTAGACAACACTCCAATATGACAAAGATCTGGGGGTTTAAGTGGACTGCAAGCTCAACATAAGCCAGCTATGTGACACAGCAGTCCATAAATCCACTATCCTTTTAGGTGAAAGGCATCATGTCCAGAATGAAGGAGGAGATATTTTCTGTATTTTCCCCTATTTAGGTCACAACAACTAGGTGATGCAGTGAAGAGAGTGCTGGGCTCAGAGTCAGGAACACATGAGTTCAAATCCAGCCTCAGCCCTTTACTAGCTGGGTGACCCTAGGCAAGTCACCTAACACTCTGGGACTCCTTTTCCTTAGATGTAACAGGAAAGGATTACGTTCATTGTCCTATAACATCCTTTCCATCCTTTCCAGCATCAAATCTATGATTCTGTAATCTGAATGATTATATTTACTTCCAAGAAATTTTCAGTGTATTTCTCCTTCAAAAATTGGCAAATGCCTGTGTGACCCTAGGCAAGTCACTTAACCCCAATTGCCTCACCAAAAAAAGAAAGTAATGTAAAAATCGGCAAATGCTATAAATCAGGCTGTCAGTGATGGAGAAATTATTAATAATGCAAATTAAACAGAAATATGTGCCATGTGCACTCCACTTTTAAAAAAAATTTGGGAGAGCTAGTTAAACATTTACCAGTACATTTGGGTACCACATTTTAGGAAGAATATGGAGAAACTGGGAAGCAGCTAGCTGGCACCATAGTGTATAGAGCACCAGGCCTGGAGTCAGAAAGACCTGAGTTCAAATACAGCCTCAGATATTACTAGCTATGTGACCCTGGACAAATCCCTTAATCCCACTTACCTTGGTTTCCTCAACTATAAAATGAAGTGGAGAAGGAAATGGCAAACCACTCCAGTATTTTTGCCAAGAAAACTCCAAAGAAGTCAGATATGACTGAAAATGACTGAACGACAATAATAAAATGGAGAAACTGGAGGCTACCCAGAAGAGGGAGATGAGGACAGTGAAAAGTCTGGGGCCCAAGTCATAAGAAGATTGGCAATGCTTCCCAGGTGAAGAAAAGACTCAGGGGAGACTTGCAAATTGAGTTCAAGTATTGGAAGTTCAACCGTGAAAGAGAGATGAGACTCATTTGTTTGGCTCCAGAGGACAAAACTAGAAGCAACAAGTCAAAATCCCAGACAGCCATTTCTTTTGGAGGCAACAGCCAGACACAATGAGAAAGATGCTAGTTCCAGAATCAGAGGATGTGGGCTCAAACCAGTGTGGCCTTAGGTGAGTCATTTCCCTTGCCTGGACCTCAGTTTCCTTATTTATAAAATAAAAAGGTTGGACTAATTGGGCTCTGAGGTCCCTCCCAACTCCAGATCCATGAGCCTTATGGAGAACTTCCCATGAAGTACACATGGACTGCCTTGGGAAGTAGTAGTATCTTCATTAGTAGAGGGCTAAAAATGGAGGCTGGGCGATCTCTTGTCAGGGATGTCAATTAGAGGATTATTACTTATATACATTTAGACCCAGATGCCTTCTAACAACTCTGAGAGTCTAAGGTTTTATCAATCAATCAATGAGCTCTAGTAAGGGTCTACTATGTACCAGGGACTGTGCTGGCACTAGGAGGAAACCATTCCTAAAACACAAAGATTTTAGATTTATTCTGTGATTCCGTAACCTTAAGTTTTCTGAATGAAATTCCAGTTTTGAATGGTCACACTCCACTTAGACCTGAAGCCAGATCATCAGACAATGGCTCAAGGCTCCTTGGGGCTCTGATGCCTGGCTCCAAGCTCCCAGAAACTGATGCCTGACCTTGGATTAGACAGACAGTTATTAAGTCTGTCATGGGAGGATAGAAAGCTGGCCGTGGAGGCAGAATGATCTGGGTTCAAGTTCTGCTTCTATTACACATTGATTGTATTATCCTGGACAAATCTCTGACTATAAATTGCAGAGAAGATGTTAAGCTGCACTGATGGAGGAAGTTTTCTCACCGTGGAGTTTTTTCCAATCCCCCTCTCATAGGGTCATACAGCCAGTCCTGTATATAAGTCAATGTGTTATGCATTAAGTTTATAGAGAGAAAAATGATCATAATCCCTGACTTCAAGAAACTTGCATCCTATCTATCCATTTACTCATCCATACAACTATCTATCTACCCATCTAGCTATCCATCAATCTATTCATCTATATCTCTACCCATCTATCTATTCATCTATCCATTTATCTCTCTCTTTATCCATCTATGTCCATGTATATACCCATCCATCCATCCATCCATCCATCCATCCATCCATCCATCCATCCATCCATCCATCCATCCATCCATCCATCCATATATACATCCATACACACATACATCTATACATCCATCAATCTAATCACCTATATATCCATCCATCTAGCTAGTTAACTATGTAGCTATCTATCCATCTACCCATTCACCTATCCATCTCTCTATATCTATTCATCTATCTTTCTTTATCCATCTATGTCTATCCATTCATCTACCCATCCATCTATCCATCTATCTATCCATCTATCTATCTATCTATCTATCTATCTATCTATCTATCTATCTATCTGTCTATCTATCTATCCATCCATCCCTATCTATCTATCTATCTATCTATCTATCTATCTATCTATCTATCTATCTATCTATCTATCTATCTATCCATCCATCCATCCATCCATCCATCCATCCATCCATCCATCCATCCATCCATCTATCTATCTATCTATCTATCTATCTATCTATCTATCTATCTATCTACCTATCTATCTCCTCTCTGCCAGGCACTCTTCTCTGTTCTAGGTCCCCCAATACAAAAGCCAACACAAAAGGATCCTTGCTCTCCAACTTACATTCCATTGAGAGGAGACAACACGGACACAGAAAAGCAGATGCAAAGCAGGAATCAGGTTCTCCAAGGTTATCACAGAGGGGCAGGCACTGGTACCACAATAGGAGGAAGCTTCTGAAAAGGGCTTTGCAGGCCTTGAAGCACTATAGAAATGTTGGTGGAGCCAGGGTATCTATGAGTCACCGAGGACTGGCACTGTTCAAATTTTCTCCTGGTATCCTCAAAGCCTGGCAATGTGACTGGCCCATGCTTGATGAGTGATTGATGAGTGATTTATAGCAACTGAAGGGATCAGGATGACTCCCTACTTGTTGGTTGGTTGGTTGGCTGGTTGGTTGGTTGGCTGGTTGGTTGGTTGGTTGGTTGGTTGGTTGGCTGGTTGGTTGGTTGGCTGGCTGGTTGGTTGGTTGGTGGGTTGCTTGGCTGTCTGTCTGTCTGTCTGTCTGGCTGGTTGGTTGATTCGCTGGCTGGCTGGCTGGTTGGTTGGTTGGTTGGTTGGTTGGTTGGCTGGCTGGCTGGCTGGCTGTCTGGCTGGTTGGTTGGTTGGTTGGTTGGTTGGCTGGCTGACTGGCTGGCTGGCTGGTTGGTTGGTTGGTTGGCTGGTTGGTTGGTGTCCTTTATTCTCAAAGCCGACCAAAATGACATTACTATGTTAGAGTCAAGTTACAGTGTGTCTCACTAGATGATCAAAAGAATACGAGGTCAGCATGCTCTACCACAGATAGGGCACAAATAATCTATGTGAACATTTAGGTTGGATTCTCCAAATTTGCACATTTTGTGTTTCTTTTGGGCTGCTTCAATTCTGCTTTGTTCCCTAATTCCTGGAGCTCTGAATTCCCCTGAACCCATCAAAATCCTTTGTGATGATTGAGGAGGAGCAGTGTGCTCCCTTGGAAAGGACAATGGATTTGGAATCAGAGGCCTTGAGTTCGAATCCTGACTCTGCCATATGTTATGTAGAATGTGGTATTGATGGAATCTCGAAGGAAGTTAGGACTCCTGGAGCTGGAGATGAGAAGGAAACATGTTTCAAGCATCGTAGACAGTCTTTGTAGAGGCACAGAGACTGGAGAGGGAGTGTATTACAAAAGCTAGAAAATTAGGGTGACTGGCTGTAGAGTCTTTGAAAGGGAACAATGTGTAATTATCCTGGAGAGAAAAGCTAGAGCATGAAAGACTTTAAGGGGAACAATCAGGGATTAAACAACCATTGTGTGCCACATGCTATGCTAAGCAGGTTTACAAATATTTCCTCATTTGATCCTCACAATTCTGCAAGGTGGCTGCTTTTATAAACCCCATTTATGGTGGAGGAAACTGAGGCAAACAGGACTAATGACTCACCCAGGATCACACAGCTAGTGAGTGTCTGAGACCAGATTTGAACTCAGGGCTTCCTGCATTGTTCCACCGACCTGTCCCAACATTAGAAAATATAAGCAGAGAAGTTGACATTTTATCAGTGAGGCTCCTCGAACAGAGGAGTGACTACCAGGGTCATCCTTGTATTTTTGAAACATTGCTTTGATAAATGGGTAGAGAATGGATTGGAGCCTGGACAGTACAGAAGCAAGGAGACCAATTAGGAGGCCGCTGAAAATTCTGCTGCAAAAGAGGTGACGAGGAATGGTCCTAAGGGTGATGTCTGTGTGAGTGGGGAAACAGGGATGCTGCTCAGCAGACAAGAACAGACAATCATTCTGGCTCATTTTTCATGTACAAGTGACTGAAAACTGGTTGAAAAGTAAAGATTTTTTATTATAGTACATGAGAATGTGTTCTGGGTTTGAAACCCAAGGGCCTAGATCCAAGTCCCACCTGCGACTTATTCCTTGGGGACCCTAGGCAAGGCCCTTCACCTTCCTGAGCCTCAGTTTCCCCTTCTGTAAAATGAAAAGGGTTGAGACCTGAGACCCTCCCAGTTTTAGATCCATGCTAATTGGGTGTGTGTCATTTACTTATTTGTCTAGAGCAATGATGGTTATTCTTTAGGGTTCTTTTAAAATTCTCAGGCCAAATAATACATTTGTCTGCCATTTACTTTGAACTAACCAGTTGTGGATTGAATTGGCTTGAATCCATCTGGGCAATTTGGCATTTTTCAGACAAACCTGAGCAACCCACGCCTAACTCCCTGTAGGCCAAGCTCTCTTAGCTACTTCTGTCTATGTCTCTGTTGCAGACCTGCCAAAAGCCACATGCTTGAAACAGGACTTTCTTGTATTCATTAAAAAAAAGTCTAGAATCCAGTTTTCAGGGGGTGGAATGGTTCTTTTTTCCTGAAAGTGAGCACTTTGAACTGATCCACTCTCTGAGGCCAACCCAGCCAAGGGCAAGGGGAGGACCAAGCTGAATCAGGGAAATCCTGTGGACCTCAGAAAGGAACAGGCCATGGATTTTTTTTTGTTTATTTTTTTTTGGTGAGGCAATTGGGGTTAAGTGACTTGCCCAGGGTCACACAGCTAGTAAGTATCAAGTGTCTGAGGCCGGATTTGAACTCAGGTCCTCCTGAATCCAGGGCCAGTGCTTTATCCACTGGGCCACCTAGCTGCCCCAGGAAGAGGCCATGTTTTAGCATCTCAACAAGCAATTATCAAGTAAGTGCCTACTATGTGCCAAGCACAGCATTAGGTGCTAGGAATACAAATGGTCACTGCCCTCCTTGGAGTCTATATTTCCTTGAGATGAAACAATAAAAAAACAAAATCAGAAAATGCAAAATATGTGTTTGTTTTATGACCAGACTTGTGAATTATTGATATAGGAGAATTCCTGGTGAGCCAATGGAGAGCAGTAGTTGCCTGGAGAACTGAGAGGTTGTTACTTGTCTAGAGTCACACAGAAAACAGGGTGGGGGGGGGCGGCTAGGTGGCACAATGGATAAAGCACCAGCCCTGGATTCAGGAGGACCTGAGTTCAAATCTGGCCTCAGACACTTGATACTTACTAGCTGTGTGACCCTGGGCAAGTCACTTAACCCCAATTGCCCCACCAAAAAAAATAGGGAGGAATGAGTAAATAAATGAAAGAAAGAAAGAAAGAAAGGAGGGAGGGAGGGAGGAAGTAAAGGAGGGAAGAAGAGAAAAGAAAGAAAGAAGAAAAGAAAGAAGAAAAAGAAGAAAAGAAATGAAGAAAGAAGGAAAGAAAGAAGAAAAGGAGGGTGGATAGTTGGGAGAGAGGAAGAAAGAAAAAGAGAAAGTGAGAATTAAGAAAGAAAAAAGAGAGAGAGAGGGAAGAGGAAGGAAGGAAGGAAGAGAATGAATAAAAAAGAGAATAAATGAAAGAAAGAAAAAGAGGGAGGAAGGGAGGAAAGAAGAAAGAAACAAACAAAGAATATAAATCCTTACTGTGTACCAAGCCCTGTGCTATGCATTTGGCTTACAAAGACAAAAGAGAATGCCTGTCCTCATGAAGCTTACATTCCAATAAGGTGAAAAACCACCTTTAGGAGAAGAGAAGCCAGAGATAATCATTTGGGTTTAGGAAGTCCCAAGGATGATGAGTAGATAGGCCCTTTCTAGTTGGAGAGGAAGTATTGATTTTATTGTTTTGCTGAAAAAGAGACAAAGAAAGTGTCAAGGACTTGAAGGATAAGTGTGCTGTTGAGAAGATGGCTAAAATGGAATGTGAATAGCTGGGACCATCTGCCTACTTCTACCAGATTGTGATAGGGCTACAGTTGAACTCACATCTTCTTTGCAGATACAAGCTGTCATTCCAATCTATCATACAGCCTTTTGTATATATAATAAATACTGATTAATTGGTGGGGTGAGGGAGGTATGGGGGGAAGCAGCATTACCCACATGGGGAATCAGGCAAGTCTGAATGGTATATCTAGCCAGGGAGCCACGAACCTTTCCTTCCTCTCCTCCACCCCATCTCTTCCCTTTCCCTGCCCTTCCCACTCCATGCCCTGGGGATGCACAATTTGCCTTCACTAGGAGAAAATCCAGACCCAAGAGGTGGAGAACAGTGGAATCCCTTGAGTAGCTGCCTGGAACAGAACTAGCCAACCTTGAATTACATCCTTACCTTTTTTGCATGTTGCCTTGTAAATAAACATTCAGTTTTTGTGCAAAGGGATTTTGAGGGGAGAATGGGGGTGGGGGGGAGAAATTCATTGGTTTGGCAGGATTGCGACATTTTTGCTACTAAATAGATCTTTTGCTTAATACAGCATTTCAATGTACTCTGGCTGGTAAGAGGGAGATCCTTTGACCTAGCTCCAAGGGTTGAGGCCCGTTTGCTGCATGGTTCTGCCCGTGTTTACATGGGGAGTGGGACATTACCATTCAACCACAAAAACGTTCCCAAAGCAAACTCCAAGAAGCTGGGCCTCGGCATGGCCCCCTGACCGAAAAGCCTGAAATCAGTCATTCACAGAAAGCCAAAACATATGACCATGGGATGGTGAAAAGGACACAGCCTGCCTGCTTTTTTTTTCAACCCCACTGAAGAGGTCTTTGAAGAGAGAAAGAGAGAGAGAGAGAGAGAGAGAGAGAGAGAGAGAGAGAGAGAGGAAGCTGAGGCAGGCAGAGCTGAGAAGAGAGGGATTCCAAGGGGAGACTCTTTATGTAATCTGGGGGAAAGAGTTTGTTGGAGAAGACAAAAGGGTAGGATCGTGGTTAATACTACTCCTGCGTTTGGTCATGGGCTTTAATTAGGCAAAATGCAAAACGATAATGGAGGAGTAGCATTTCACACTTAATAGAATTGGGAGCAGCTAGGTGGTGCTGCAGTGGATAAAGCACAGGCCCTGGATTCAGGAGGACCTGAGTTCAAATGTGACCGCAGACAATTGACACTTACTAGCCATGTGACCCTGGGCAAGTCACCTAACTCTCATTGCCCCACAAAATAAAATAAAATAATAGGATTCCAGCAAAGCTGTGGACCGGTCCAACCATTCTACAAAACAATTTGAAATCATGGAAGACAAGTGACATACCCTTTGATTTAGAGATGATACTCCAGAGTACAGCCCAGAGAAATTAAAAACAAAAAAACTAATGGGGGGGGGCAGCTAAGTGGTGCAGTGGATAAAGCACCAGCCCTGGATTCAGGAGGACCTGAGTTTAAATCTGGCTTCAGACACTTAACACTTACTAGCTGTGTGACCTTGGGCAAGTCACTTAACCCTCATTGCCCTGGAAAAAACAATTTAATAAAATAAATAAATAAAAACAAATAACAAAAAGACTAGAAAGAAAGTGGGCTCTCATACTTCAGTTGAAGAATTAGGGTTGAACGAATTATGGTATGTTGATATCCAGCAGCAACCCTTTTAAAAGGAAGAACCTCAAGAAAAGCTACCCCATGTTAAATGTTATTTGTGCATGTTAAAGGTTATTGGATCCACTCAGAACCATAGCTTTGGAGCCCCCAATACTGCATTAATTTTTTTTTTAGCCAGAGAACAAAACTAATTTAAAGAAGACATTGAATAAATGGCATAATAAGAAAGGTAGTCATTGAATTATACTTTCCATACATACACACAAATTCAATGGGATGAGAGGATAGATAGAAGAAAAATATATAACAGAACACGTGGGTTGTATATATACACATAAGGAATGAGTGTGGACAACACATGTCAGCTCTTTTGGCTGATCCTCAATCTGAGCCATAGATAAGTATTAAAAGGTTTTGCCCCAAGGTTCCAGGGTAGGGGTGTGATAAGGCTGAGAATATGAGGAAAGTACCAGTTCCCATGATTTGAGGTCAAGCTCTTTCAGGACTGAGCCCAGTACAGAGCTGGGCCCCTTACTGGGAAAGAAAATCCCAAGCCTCCTGGGTCAGAACGTCCTTTGCATAAACTTTTTAGTTTTGTCTAAGGACAGCTTGGAATGAGACTATTGGCCTTATTGTCTGTTTTTCCCCATGCGAAAGAGAAAGGAGATTCTATCTCCAGCTTCAAGGATTTTCTTGCCCAAAGTAAATGGTAAGATCACTTAAAAGAAGGGTTAACTTTAAGTATCTGGGGTGGGGGAAAAAAAAAACAACAAAAAACCCCACACAGTAAATGTCCCAGATAATGGACCAAGAAACATAAATCCTTGCTGGTCATGGTGGCCCATGCCTATAATCCCAGCTTCCAGGGAGGCTGGATTATTCCACATCTTCTGAGTTTAAGAGTTCCGAACTCCAGTGGGCTAAGATAATCAGGTTTCTAACTCCGCTTTTGTCATCAATATGATCAGACCCTAGGAATGGGATGCTGGGAAGGGAAGGTGTTCACAGAATGGTGAACTCACCCAGATCAGAGAGCTTCCTGAGTCATCAGTAATAGGATGAGGCCCATGGGCAGCCTCTGAACTTCCAGCCCAAGTGGATGGAGAGACACAGTTTTTAAAACAAACAACAATAATGACAAAACACCTTCTCTTATAATAGCAAAGGTGGGGAACCACAGGAACAGAATAGTGTGTATGTATATGTGTGTATATATATATATATGTATATGTATATACATCAGTATAGGTATAGGTATAGGCATATACAGACATATAGGTGTATATACTATATGTGTATACTATATGTGTATATAGTGTATGTAGTGGAAATAAATACATATATATTTCTATATTGATATCAATATATTGTATATCTATATTGTATATCTCTATATGTTTCTCTGTACCTCTATCTATCTATCTAGCTAGCTAGCTAGCTAACTAGCTAGCTACCTAATAGAAAAAGCCTGTAGAGGCCAAACTTTAATTGGGGAGTGTTAATTTAGTGGCTCTTCATAATATTGGGGTAAGAAAGGAGATTAACAGCCTCTTTTAAAAACAAAACAGGGTTTATTCATGGGAACAAATTTAAAACACAAATAAGATTAATAAAAATAGGGATAAAGAAAAAGGGAATGGGGAAGGAAAAGACCGCAACTCACCATCACCCAGAAATCAGCAATTTTCAAAGAGAACCCACTGCACAGCACTCCAGCATCTCGCTCCTTCCATCCCTCACACCACAGTCTCTCTCTCTTCCCTTCTCTCACAGGAAACAGGGCAGCCACACACACACACAGCCCCAAGCTAATTGGCTGGCAGCCCTGATTGACAGAATTAACAGGTGGCTGCAAAACTGCCAGCCCCCCACCTTTCACACACTGAAGGTCACCTAACTACCCTCACCAGGCTTCTAGTTATGATAATTTTGCCAGGCCCATGTAGGCATCAGCAAGTGGCAATGATGTGAGCTGCAGCACAATGGCGACAGCCACAGTCTGTGGATAGATCACCGTGCTGCAACGGAGGGGGCGGCACCTGAGGCTGGCTGGGTCTCGAGCCTTGTCTTCTAATTTTAGCCAAAGATGGGGTCATAGAAACCTCAAATCACAATTAATTCTTTACAAGCCTTAGCTCTGGAGTCAGAGGACCTAGGTTCAAATATTGCCTCAGATGCTCTCTATCTATATGACCTCTAGCAAGTAACTAAATTTGATCTAAATTCCCTCATTTGTACAATGAATGAGAGGGTTGGACTTGATGACTCCTGAAGTGCCTTCTAACTCTAAATCCATGTTCCTATTGCCTTTTACATCCTAAGAACTAGATAGATATTTATTGATGTGTTAATTGACTGATGGATTAATGCTTTTGCTGGATTGTTTTTCTTTGTTGCAAAACACTGTTCAATCTGGAAGGGGTGGAGTTAGAAAATGACTTTTATGTAAAGGCAAAAAGGCATCAATAAAACATTTTTTAAAAGAAGAAGAAGGTGAGAGTTGCTGCCCAGCCAAGGGGAGATAGATCTTCCAGTAGCTCCTGGGACCCTATTGCAAGCTGCTCAGAAGTGACCAGTCATGGGGCTTTGCCACTTCCTGCCTCATTAACTCTGGTACTGTTTCTGGAGAATCTGGGACAATTTAGACAGGAGCTGAGTGCATAGTCATCTTTGTACCATCCGAAAGAATAATAATAATTTCCTTAAGATTTGAATAGAAAGTCAAAAATATAGGAGGCAAGGATGTGTAAAGTCACTTTAGAAGGACACCACGTGTAGAAAGTAGAGTGTGCTGAGCTAATTACAAATGCTTCTCCTCTTTTCACTGATGTGATACAGGCAGGACCTCTACTGAGAAATGCCTTTTGACCTCTTCATTTGAGTCACCATATCCACATTTAAATCAATATAACTAAGTTCCTTTATTCAGGACACAAGGATTTCTAGAGTACCTACTCTATGCTTGGAGGGAGCGTTCGTGCATGATTGTTTGTTCACAGATGATTGTGCACTCAATGCAGCCTCTGAAGCTGAGATTCAACAAAGTGTGGATCGATTCTCTGCTGCTTGTGCTAATTTTGGACTAACAATTAGCAGCAAGAAAACCCATTGTTCCATTAGCCTGCACCACACCATCCATATGTGGAGCCATCAGTTACAGCAAATGGAAAAATTTTGAATACTGTGGATATATTTATTTACCTTGGCAGGGGTGTCCACATGATGAAGATGATGAAATATGCAAAGATGCCCATTTTAAAGCAGGAAATCTAAGGATCAGAGAGAGTAAAAGTCACTTGCCCAGAATCATATAACATGTAGGAGTGTGCTTATCTCAGCTCTTATGGGCTCAGAAGAGCTGATTGTTAAATTTTCAGCATGAACATTTATATGTTGGAAATCAGTAAATGCTACAAATCATGACTATTTTTTTCATTTTATGGACTTAAAATGAAGGAGAAAATACTAATAATGTAAATTAAATGTTAAGTGTCACATGGATTTTTACTGGGTTGGGGGAGAGATCCAGTTGTTAAACACCTATCAGCATATTCCTGTGTGGAATTTGAAGCCATTTCTTCTAGAATTCAAGCTTCATATCCAATCTATTACATTATACCATGCTATTTCCCAAGGAGTAGGATAGACAAAATTCCAACACATCCAAAGATACAATTTCATCACCATGGGTACTCAATTTGTACATTACAGTGTGGTATATGCAATGTAGTAATGACACATTAGTATAATTTGGCAATGTGGTATAATGGACTTGGCCTCGGTTTTCTCATCTGTGAAACGAGCACAATAATAGCACCTATTTCCTCAGTTGTAATGAAATAATATGGACAAAGTGTTTTGCAAACCTTAAAGTAGTATATTAATGGTAGTTCTTATAATCGACAAAGGGATAGGCTTGTTCTTGGTGCCAATGAAGAGTAGTTGTTAAGGAGCAAACATATTTAACATAAGTAAAAACTTCCTAACAATTAGAACTGGATAATAGTGGAATGGGCAGTCATGGAGATGGGAGGGAGTGAGAACCCCACAAAAAAAACCCCCCAGACTCTCAGGGTTGAAAGAGACCTCAGAGGTTAAACAGTCCAATTTGTACATGAAGAAGAATGTTCATACTCAACCAAGGGTCATCTAACTGCTGATCGAACTCTTCTAGTGAAGAGGAAGCTTCTATTCTCCATGGTAGCCCATTCCATGTTGAGATGGCCTTAACTGCTACCCACATAAGGCCATAGGGTTCCCTTTCCTGTAATTTGAGCAAATGTATAATGTCCACTCATCAGGGATATTGTAGAGGAGATTCTGGCTCAGGTATGGGTTGGGCCAAATGGCCTCAGAGGTACCATTTTGAGATTCTGCGGTTCTATAAAGATGATGTTAGCGACCACATGTTCTTCTGACTCCTGCTGATCACTTGCAGGTGGTCCAGCTGGCTGAATGGGGCCAACAGTCCCCTCCCAAATTTGTTTCCCTTGTTCCTATTAAAATCATATGGTGGATAGCTTCCTAAAGTTGTTCAGACGTGAAGCATGGGGCTCAGATGGAGGAAATAGGGATCTGTTTGCACACGGGCATGTGTGTCTGTATAGGCACGTGTGCTCACCATTATTCAGAGGGGGTCTTGCTATTAATGGCCAATACCCAGCCTACATTTAACATGGAATCATCTATAAAGGTCAGTGAGTCCAAGCCCTTCATTTTAATTTTGATTTTGTTTTTTGTTTTTGCAGGGCAATGAGGGTCAAGTGACTTGCCCAGGGTCACACAGCTAGTAAGTGTCAAGTGTCTGAGGCCGGATTTGAACTCAGGTCCTCCTGAATCCAGGGCTGGTGCTTTATCTATGGCACCATCTAGCTGCCCTCAAGCCCTTCATTTTAAAGATGAAATCCAGAGAATATCAAAGGACTTTCCCAAAGTTACACAGTCAGCTAATTTCAGAGTAAGCATTTGGACTCATGCTTCCTGACTCCCCAGTCCTGGGCATTTTCCATTAGCCCACTCATCTTGTCTTTTGTCTTATCACTGGATTTTGGTGACTCTGGAAGAGAGAGTGAGGCTGAAGACTGTGCAAATCTGCCTCACTTAAATCCAATTCATGCCTGATTCAAGACATCATGCCATGATGTCATTGGTCCTCTTCATAAATGAAGGATGAACAACTCTTTCCTGAGTATCATTACTGGAGATAGTACAGCTAGATGTCCAAAGGTCTAATCAAAGCTATCTCAAGGAAGGAAAACCACTTCAACAACAAATATGACAGCTCTGATTGTTAGGAAACTTATCCTTACGGTGAACCTAACTGTATCTCATTGAAGGTGCCACCCATTCTAGCTTTTGTGGCCAGGCAGAAAAGCAAGGTAGCCCTCAAGTACTTTAAGACACCTGAATAGGAAAGATAACTCTGGATCCCAGTTGATGAGGGAGGGAGACTCAGGTTCCTTAAGTCTCCCTGAGGCCAGGATCTAACTCTAAAGTTAGAAGGGACCTCATAGATAATCTAGTCCAGCCCCCTCATTTTACAGATGAGGAAACTGAGACCTACAAAGGTGATATGTTTTACCTGAGATCATCCACGTAGTGTCAGAGGTTGCCTCTAACTCCATAAAGAAGGAATTCTTTCTTTATTTCAAGAGGGGGTTGGTGGCTAGGGCAAGAATTGGGGAATAGCCTATTCATTCTCAACTCCATTTCCACAGATAGTTTCTCTACAAGCTCATTTCCAGAGGACGAAGCAGTGAATGGCCCCTGGGAATCTGGCAGCTAGGTGGAAAGAAAATGAAGGGTATTACCTTTAAATCTGGACTGAAACTTTCTATCAGCTATGCTGTGACTGTATTTTCCCTTCTACTCACAGATACAGTATATATAGCCATTCTTGGGGGAGGGAGAGGAAGGCAAGGACTAACCCCCTTCTCAAAAACAAACCGTTTTGTAAGGGTTTTGGAGTTAAGATCCCATGCACCATGGGAAGTGGCCTGACCATTCCTTCTGAATCTAGAATGCATCATGTTCCTAGGGTCATAGATTTAGAGCCAGAAGCGACCTTAGAGGTCATTGATTCCAGTCCCTTCATTTGAGAGATGCATAAAATAAGTCCTATCTATAGAGGTTAATTGACTTGCCCACAGTCACACAACTAATAGCTAAGTGTCTAAGGTTTTTCTGACTCTCTACTATACCACACTGCCTCTAGTGAGTCTGCTGGTTTTAGTTTCCACAACAGGCTCAAGCACTTTCTCATCACTACAAGTGGGGAGCAGGAGGGGAAGAGAGGAAAGTTCACACGTGGCCTTGACCTGAACCCCGGGTGGCTTCCAACAAACCACACAACCCTAGACATTTATAACTCTCAAGGCTGGTCTCGATGTCTGTAAAGTGTTTTCACAGGTGGGTTGGCAGGTGACCCATTGGGGACTTTAACCCATGGCTTTGGAGGTATTTGAAGAGATAACAATGGCTCTCTGCAATGTTGACTTTTGCTGACTGTGACTCAGAGGGACACGAGCTGTTTATAAAAACCCATTGGCTCAGCTGGAGAGCCATTCGGGAAATCTGGTTAGTGCAAGATGCCAGGACACCGTGCCTCCAGACCCAGGGAATGTGACTTGCTTCTGCCAACTCCTCTGTTGGAAAAAGAAAAAGTAAATAGCGTGAAACATGCCCTCTGGTGCTGGCACTGCCTATGCTGAAGACACCAGCCAGCAAGAAGGGCATGAAGACTTTTTATAGCACAGAACTTGCTACATGGATGCAGGCCTCTGAGGGCACCACCACTGAGCGCAGATGAGTTAACCTTCTTTCCTGGTGGCTGGACCCACCTGGGTGGCTGAAGCAGGGTCCTTTACAATACTGGCCCCCAAACCCCTTGTTTTGAGGTTCTGGAAGACTCCTGTCTCTAGCTTGTTTTCCATTTATTTGTTGGCATGGTTCCTGAAGTAACCAGATGTCAAAGGGCTGAAAAACAAAAGAAAGGCCTTCTGGGGAGGCATCCTGCCTGATTCTGGAGACCCAAGTGATTTGGGAAAGCTGCAGCCACGTGTCTGAGTGTTTGGGTCCTGATTTGAACAGCCTCCACACTTGTCAGTCTTTCCAAGGGCAGGCCTAAAAGTCCTCTGTTCTTAGGATCTGAGAATCATGGAGCTAGAAGGGACCTGTTGACAACTTCCCCACCCTCATCCCACCTCTGCACTCATGGGGCACATGAGAAAATCAAGCCTTATGGGGGCTGAACTGATTTGTCCAAGGTGACAAAAGGAAACAAATGGTTGAACCAGAATTGTTACCTTTGTAGTCCAAATCCAGCCCTCTCTCCATAAGAGAGTATGGGGACCTAAGAGCTAAAGAGATAAAGGGAAAAAGAAGGTGAGAGAGGAAAGGAAAGAGAATACGTCTGCTATGACCTTGAACAAAGTCATTTAGACTCTCTAAGCTTTGTGATGCCCATGGGCAACCCCCAAGGAGTTAGGGTTATCTTTCTCTCATGCTATTGACTTGAGTGCCCATTCTGAAGCCCAGAAAGATGCCAAGTGACTTATCCAAGGTTACTTACAGGGTATGAGCAAAACACTCAAGTTTCCAGGCTCCCAGCATAGGTGCCAACTATATAATTCTTCTTACCTGTGAGATTAGTCAGACCACAGGGATAAGGAAACCTACAGAAATGGTTAAAAATTCATCTCTCTATGTTTATTCACATAAGACACCAGGTTCTAAACACAAAATTCAGAGAAAAGGAAATAAGCATTTAGGTAGCACCTATTATGTGCCAGACACTGTGATAAGGGCTTTTTTATAAATAGTTTCTCTTTTGATCCTCACAGCAACCCTGAGAGGTAGGTTCCACTATTATTCCCACTCCACAGTTGAGAAAGCTGAGTCCAATAGAGGTTAAATGATTTGACCGAGATCATATATCTAGTAACAGTCTGAGGTCAGATTTGAACTCGTGGCTTACAGACTCAGGCCTAGCACTCTATCCATTGTGACACCAGCTACAGAGGTAAGAGGAAGCATCCAGATGTGTGAGGTCAAACTAGAAAGTCAACAGAGTCTGAAGATCAGGGAAACAGCCCTAGTTGCCAGTCAGGTAGTTTCAGATACTAGATCAAAGAGGATGAATTTTTTTTTTTTTTAGTGAGGCAATTGGGGTTAAGTGACTTGCCCAGGGTCACACAGCTAGTAAGTGTCAAGTGTCTGAGGCCAGATTTGAAATCAGGTACTCCTGACTCCAGGGCCGGTGCTCTATCCACTGAGCCACCTAGCTGCCCCCAGGAATTGTTTTTAACAAAGGGTCTGAATAATTTCTCATACTTGGCATTTTATGAGTTTGTATACATTTTTATGCCTATGTGTTCAAGGATATCCTAGATGTTAATGGTTATCTCCTCACATGCACAAGCACAAGGGAAGATATTGAAAACCAACAGGGAAATTATTAACAGAAGGAAATATGGCCCCCCTGATCAGGTAAAAAAAGTCCATACATTTATGAATAAATATTGCAAGACAAAGAAAAATGAATCAATACCTGATGGAAAAGAGAATTCTGTTGATTCCCCAAAAAGCATGCAACCACCAAAAATTATGTTCCTTAATAGTTTACAAGAGAAATCAGAATTGTGAATTTATGGCCTGCACAGAAGAAATAACGGAAGAATACAAAAACTTGAATCTACTGTGAGAGTTCTCAGAAAAAAAAGAAAAGAAAATGGCTGAATAGAAGTGCAAATACACAAAAGTGAAGGACAAGCTAGAAGAAAAGCAAAAATCAATAACATTATTTAAAAATTATGTCCATAAAATGAAACTATGTTGATCTCAAAGACAGGATGTATAGAGGCAACTTCAGGATTCTAGAACAACAGAAGTAAAATAATTGAACGTCGTAATGCAAACAATAATACAAGAAAACTACCCAGAACTTCCTAACATAGAAAACAAATTGCCAATATAAAGAATCAACAAATCAACTCCAGGAAAGAAAACCCTGTGCTGCAAATGCCAAGACATATAATGGTTTAATTGAACAATTCTAATGAAAAATGACAAATTCTGCAAGCAACCAAAAGACAGACCCTGAAATATGAAGAGAATGAAATTCAAATAACGCGGAAGTATTCTACACCCACCAGAAATTGCAGCAGAGAGTGGTGTGATATATTCGATAGGACAAAGGAACTCAAAATGCCATGGGGGGTGGTGGGTGGGAGGAAACATATCCCTAATACCTAACACAGTGTCCCGGCCATAGTACGATCTGAGTAAATGTTTGTTGGATTATGTTGCAAATAATGTGAGAAAGAGCCCAAGCATATAAGGTTGACCCCACCCACTCCACCTTTGGTGAATTTATAGAAGGACATGGACCAAAGTTACACGAGATGGCAAATCATGTATGAGATGCTTTTTGAACTATTGGAAGAAATATCCAGAATAGCCACATTAAAAAGATTATAGAAAAAGAAAGAAAGAAAGAAAGAAAGAAAGAAAGAAAGAAAGAAAGAAAGAAAGAAAGAAAGAAAGAAAGGAAGGAAGGAAGGAAGAAAGAAAGAAAGAAGGAAAGAAGGAAGGAAAGGAAGGAAGAAAAGAAGAAAGGAAGGAGGAAAGGAAGGAAGGAAAGAAGAAAGGAAGGAAGAGAAATGTCTGTATGTCTGTATTATTATATATGTATATATGTGTATGTATGTATATATAAATAACTGCTGACCTCTCTCAACTTGATTCTTTTTTTATGACCTATTCATTACTTCCTATCTTATATAAAAACTTAGTGGAACAAAGGTATAAAAAAAGGCCACTAGACTTAAGTCCATGGTTCCTATACCAGACCTCCTTCCCTAGACTATAGAGTCCTTACCTCTCACCATACCACAGAAACAGCCATATCTACCTTCATTTCAGTTCAGAGTGGTCCTGTTGATTGAAACAATGACTTGTTCATCCCACTACTAAATCCCATTTCCTGTCTAGCTAAAATGTTACTGGCTGGGTAACACAGAACACCTATTTCCATGGTCCTTCGTACAAGAGCCTCTGGTCCATTTCTTGGCTTCTGGAAAGAAAGCACAAGATCATAGATTTAGAAATACAATATGGTTTTACCAACTGATCCTTTTGACACATGAGGAAATTGAGACTCAGGGAGGGGAGGATCTAAGAGATCAAGGTATCATAAGTTGTAAATATTGGAACCAGGATTTGGACCCACATCCTCCAACTGGACATTTCCAGGGAAAGAATGGATATTAATAGATGGTTGGACCATTGGTCTGAGTATCCCATGTGATCAGGAAAAACAGCGAGGAGAAAAACACCTGGACTTCCTACCCCCCTCCTCAGAACTCTATTCATTTAAAATCAGGTTAATCTTTGCTTTATCACCTGGATTATTTAGTCAATGTCCATAAATTTTATGAAATCAAGAAATCCAAAATTGATATCCATACTCAGGACAATGAGCTCAATCGTGGAGTCAGGTTTCCATTTGAGAACCTTTTCTGGTACCTTTCTTTCGCCTCTTTCTCCCCTGTCTCCTCCTCCCTCCTTTCCTCAGACTCTCCGTCTTTCCCCCATTTACAAGGCTGTCCCTTTAAAGGGTTCCCTTGTCTGGGTCTTTGTTGGCCAGCCTCAGCGCCAACCTGGTGAGCTCTGTCAAAATATTTTTAGCATTTGTTCTGTTAAAAAAAACCCTGAGGTATTAGAGTGCACTAATCTTTAAAAAGGTTAATTTATTCATAGAGATTTTGACAGAGATGTATGGAATGGCTCGAGTGCACGGCACCTCTTCCCAGGGGGGAGAGTGCTCACGCGGAGAGAGCGAGAGAGTGAGAGAGCAAGCTTGGCTCTGAAGAGGAGAGACCTTATAAACAGATCCAAAGTGCATTAACTTGGAGGCCCCATCACCTTCACAAGACTGCTGTACTTCCCCAAGTTGCTGATATTTTTTCACTGAACCTGGAAACATATCATTCTCTCTATTATGTATTCACATGCAGAACCAAGAATTGAGGGGGGGGGCAGGGACGGTATCAGGAAACAACACCAAGAAAACAAGGCAGGGGGGATTCTGGGCAATGATTCCAAACCTAAGGGTCAAAGCTTTAGAGCTAGAAGAGATTTTATAGGTCATCATATCCAACCACATTTTTTACAGATGGGGAAACTGAGGCCCAGAGGGATGAAGTGTCTTGTTACAAGGTTATGCCAAAAGGAACAAGGGACTTTTCGTTCAATTAGTGTGAGGAAGGTAGGTTTAGAACTGAAAGGTCCATTGGAGACCATCTATTCCAATCCCCTTTTTTACAGTTGAGGAAACCGAGGCCAAAAGAAGACGAATTGCTTGCTTAAGGTCACATCAAAATAGACTCCGGATCATAGATCTTGACCTGAGAGAGTTCTTAGAAGTCATAGAGTCCAACCCTCTCATTTAAAAGAGGAGGAAACTGAGGTTAATTGTGGTGACTATAACTGAGTCATGACTCAAATCCAGGACCTTTGACTTCAAAATCTAGACTTCTTTCCAATCTCTCACTCACTATATCAGTTAAGTCTGGCTCTGGGCCAAGCACAATACTAAGTCTTGCAGATACAAACACAAAAATGAAACGGGCTTTGTACTGTAAGAATTTACATTTAAAAAGGGGACACAAAATATAATTTTATCCCAACCAATCCCTGAGATGACACTGTGATGGGAAAGAAAGATTTTTCAGGGAAGAAGCAAAAGAGGAAAGAGAATTTATCTCAGTTGTATTTTCCCTGGGACTCGTGCATTTCACCCAGTCAACTAACAGGTATTTTACAGGAGTCTTTTTATGAACCCAGCACCAACAGGGTGCTATAGAAGTCCATTGTACAACACCAGGCATTCCATGCTTTTTGGTGATGAGAAGAATAATAAAGGAGGCATAGGATCCTAAGAATTTGGGCTTGGCTTGGAATCAGAATTCTTAGTTCAGATTCCAGCTTACACTTAATAGATATATGATCCCACCGAAGTCACCTAAGCCCATCGTGCCTCAGTTGCCTCCTTGGTAAAACGTTCAACTCCTACTTCCAAGGGCCACTGTGAAGATTCAATAAAGATCATTTACATAAGTTGTCAGCTACTCCTATCATAGATTTTACATTGGAGGTAAATGAAGCCCAGAGAGAAGCAGCTGGCCCAAAGGTCCTACAGGTAACATGTCACACACCTGATATTCAATTCCTTTCCTCTGGCCCCAGGACCAGTGCTCTATGCACTAGAGCACTGTCTAGCAGCCCAAAGTGCAGTGAGCTTAGAGGCCACTCTTTCCCCTCTATGTCGTGTCTGTCTTTCTTTCTTCCTTCCTTCCTTCCTTTCTTCCTTCCTTCCTTCCTTCCTTCCTTCCTTCCTTCCTTCCTTCCTTCCTTCCTTCCTTCCTTCCTTCCTTCCTTCCTTCCTTCCTTCCTTCCTTCCCTCCTTCCTTCCTTCCTTCCTTCCTTCCTTCCTTCCTTCCTTCCTTCCTTCCTTCCTTCCTTCCTTCCTTCCTTCCTTCCTTCCTTCCTTCCTTCCTTTCTTCCTTTTTTCTTTCTCTTTCTTTCTTTCTTTCTTTCTTTCTTTCTTTCTTTCTTTCTTTCTTTCTTCTTTCTTTCTTCCTTCCTTCCTTCCTTCCTTCCTTCCTTCCTTCCTTCCTATCTTTCTTTCTTCCTTTCTTCTTTCTTTCCTTCCTTCCTTCTTTCTTTCCTTTGTTCATTCATTCTTTTCTTTTCTTTTCTCTTCTTTTCTTTTTCTTTTTGCTTGGGCAATGAGGGTTAAATGCCCAGGATCACAGAGCTAGTAAGCATCAAGTGTCTGAGGCCAGATTTGAATTCAGATCCTCCTGAATCCAGGGCTGGTGCTTTATCCACTGTGCCACCTAGCTGCCCTCTATTGTTATTAATGTTATTGTTGTTGTTGTTGTTATGATGACAACAATGACAACGTGACATATACTGGTTGTGTAGCCCTTCATAAACCACATATTATTGGCAATTTTGTAAATTGTGAGTCTACAGTGGTAGAGTTTCTTCCCCTGAGAGTTCCTATACCAGTTAAACCCCATACCCAGTCCTTATTTTCATATTAGTCCACATTCTATATTATTATTGTATTATGTTATATTATTATATTACTACTACTACTACTACTACTACTACTACTACTACTACTACTACTACTACTACTACTACTACTACTACTACTACTACTACTATACATATTCTGGCTGTGTGACCCTACTCAAATATCTTAATGTCTCAGTGCTCTCAGCAACTCTGTAAATGTCAAAGGAGCTAACCTACATTGATAGATGGAGTATCCTCACCTGAGACTTCCTATTTCAATTAAATCTCAGATCCAGTCCCTATTTCTGTATTAAGACTATTAATACTACTACTATTGTTACTATTGCTCTTGTCATTTGAAGACATGTGAGAGCTGGACTGTTACTTTGGAGGCTCCCTCCCATCTCTGTATCCCTGATCCCTCAATCATATCATTCATTCTTTCCATTTTCCCAGAGGGTAGATCAGTCCTCCGGGTGGCTTTAAGATCTCAAACCGAGAAGGGAAAACACCAAACTCTGAATACAGTAGCAAGGTCCTGGGGACCATAGGACTGGAGTGCTGGGTCGAGGTTGCCCAGGGAGGGGAGCTGGGATGCTCACCCCTCCCCTGTCCCCTGTCTAGTCAGTCTCAGTCTCCCTCACACATGTCACACATGTAACCAAATTGGCTTCTCCACTGCTATTTGTTCAGGGTGCAATTAAAAAGAAGGGCAGAAATTAAATGGGTTTGTAAATACAAACGGGGCCAGGGAGAGAGGTTTGCACTAACAGGTTAATGGTCTCCAAAAGCCGGCAGCAATTTCTCACTGTCAGGAATGGCTCCGGCTCTCGCCTCCTGCCCTGGCAGAAGGGAGAATCTTAATCAGGTGGGCTGCAGGGCTGCCGCTCCCGGGGGAGGGGCGGCTCATGCTTCAGTTCTCCCCAAGTTGGAGGCAGGGGGAAGGGGAGAGGGATTCAGAAGCACTTCTTTGTGATGGAGCAGGAAAGGAAGCAGAGAGAGGCCGCCATCGCAATCGCTTTCACTTGGGGAAGAGGGTAACTGCAGCCCAGTGCTTTACACAGAACATGTTGGCTAAATATTTATTAAAAGAAGGATTAAAGGTCGGATAGAACTGAACTGATTTCAAAAGGAAACGAAGGCAAAGTAATTCAGTAAATTTGATATTTTAGACAGAGCACTGGCTTGGAGGTGGAAGAACTGGGGCTGAGTCCACGGAGGACAATTCACTCACTATCTGTGTGTCCTCCCCATCAGCATCTGCCAAACAAGGGGCTTGGACCGGAGGACTCTGACCCTTATGTGTTAGTTACCAAATGATCCTAGGTACATCATTTATCTTCTCTGGGTCTTGGTTTCATCTACAAAATGAGAAGGTTTGATTAAATGGCCACTAAATTCTCTTTCAAGCTCTAAGCCAATGATTAGGGGATTTTATAATTTTATAATCCTATGACATCCAAAACTCCTTCCATCCCTAGATTTAGGACATGGTGTGATGCCACGAGGGGCAGCTAGGTGGTGCAGGTAGGAAGTCAGGAAGTCTCATCTGGAGTCAGGAAGACTCATCTTCCTGAGTTCAAATTTGGCCTCAGACACTTACTAGCTGTGTGACCCTGGGAAAATCACTTGAACCTGTTTGCCTCAGTTTCCTCATCTGTCAAATGAGCCGGAGAAGGAAATGGCAAACCATTCCTGTACCTCTGCCAAGAAAACCCAAAATGGGATCACAAAGAGTCAGATATGACTGAACAACCACGACATGATGAGATGAGATGATCTTTGAGGTTTCTTAGACCTTTAATGACAATCACCCATCCCTTGCTTTCCCATTATAAGTTACTTTCTCCCCAGGCAGCTTTCTGTCCCCATTCCACTGTGGGGCAGTACTAATTTTTAGAAAATGTCTTTTTCCAGGGGCAGCTAGGTGACACAGTGGATAGAGCAACGGCCCTGGAGTCAGAAGTACCTGAGTTCAAATCGAGTCTCAGACACTTAACACTTACTAGCTGTGTGACCCTGGGCAAGTCACTTAACCCCAATTGCCTCACTTAAAAAAAAAAAAAAAGGAAAGAAAATGTCTTCTTTCATCAAGCCTAAACTTCCCTCTTGGTGACTTCTACCTATTTCTCTTGGTTTTAATACTAGAAGGTCAATCAGAAAAATGCTAATCCCTATCTTACCTGACTGCACTTCAAAGATTTGAAGACAGCTGCCATGTCTAGTCTGCCCCAGTGCCAGAAGATTTGTCTTTTCTATATTGAATCCATTGTGATCCTTCAACATATCTATGGATGGCACAACCTCCAGTCCTTGTACCCATCTGGCTGCCCTTTTTTGGAAGCTCCCCAGGCGATCCTTCCAAAACCAGCTTTCCCAAACTGAACACAATATTCTAGATGTTGACTCCTTCATGGTTACCATCTGGATAATTGCTGTCTGTAGTGTGGCTCAAATTCTAACTAGTCTGTCTAAAAATCTAATCAGTGATTGCCAATAAATTAGAAGCTTTAGCATGAGTTTAGACTTTTAAGCCTTTATTAGGGAGCATAAGCATTTGGTGAGGAGAGAGAAAGAGGCCTATCTATGTATCTCAGGGAGCCAGCATTTTTGCTCCACTCCCCATGAGGTCCTGGTGAAATAGAGTGAGCAAGTGAGAGACCCTTCTTCATTCCACAAGCCTCCTGTGAAAACTGGAAACATCCCATCTGCCCACACACATCTCTAAGCTAATTGGCTGGTAGCCTTGATCAACAGTCCCCACAAGCAAACGCCACTTCCTGACGCCAAGGAACTGACCTTCCAAGCCACATGGCTTGCCCTTAGACGCCTTCTCCTCATGGTGGAGCTTTCCAATAGTATCTCTCCAGCAGGGGGCGTCACTCCAATTTTCACAATGTGGTCCAATCAAGACAGAGCACAGTGGGATCATCACTTCCCTAGTCCTGTACCATTAATCCATTTGTTTTATTGCCCACCCCTAAGACTTCATCTCTTTTCTGACTGCCTCGCATCAGTAATTTATGCTGGGCTTTCTATCCATTAAAACTCCTGGATCTTTTTCAGATAAACAGATGTCTAAACATGTTTCTCCCACTGTGTACATGAATTTTATTTTTTTTCAACTCAAGTGTAAGATTTTGCACTCATCACCATTAAATCTCAACTCAATAGATTCAGTCCAATAGTCAATGCAACAAATTAAAAGATATTTATTAAGCACTGACAATGTGGCAGGCACTGTGTTGGGGATACAAAAAAAAAAAAGAAGCAAAAGATAGTCCTTACCCTCAAGGGGCTTACAAAATAACAGAGGAAACAACATGCAAACAAATATACACACATGCACATGCACACTCACACACACACAGAGCAAGCTATATACAGGATAAATAGGAAGTAATTATGAAGGCTTCCTGTACTTCATGCATCCTGAGGCTGTAGAATAGTCTTAACAAACCTTCCCATCCCAGATTTGGGTCATTTGCAAATTTTCTAATATTGCCATCTACAGGAATTCTTGAGGGAAATAGGTGGAGTGAGAAGTAATCTGGAATAGAGTTCCCCTTTTACCACCCAAAATAAACTATAAAAATGTGCCCAAATGGAACAAATACAGGGACAAGAAGAGGAAAATTGAAAGCTAGTCAACAAGTACTTATTAAATACCTACTGGGCACTAAGTAATGAGCCAAGTGGTGGTAATACAAATAAAGACAGGAGCTCACGGTCTAATAGGGGAGGGAGCCAACATGAAAACAACAGTGAACAAGCCAGATAGAAACAGGATACATTGGAAATAATCAACAGAGAAAAGGTAATTTCATTAAAGAGGATCAAGAAAGGTAATTCCTACAGAAAAAAAAAAGAATAACCAAAGACAAGTTAACCACTCCAATATTATGGCTGTTTTAGTATAGTACCATGCCACTGCAAGCCTTCAGCCAGCCTGCCTGGAGAGGTTCTACATCATTGAAGGTACCAACAGTTTTCAACACCAGCTTTCAGATTTAACTTCTTGGTGGTGTCCCAGGGAAGAAACCAATTCAAGGGAAGTCTGAGTAGCCCTGAGATTTAAGAAGGAAAGAGGAAGGCTATAGACAAGTTTGTAGCCTCAAAAAGACTGGGGATGAGGGAGGGGTCCAGGAGTACAATACTAATTTAAACTATTTAATCCCACTCCGGAGGACAAGGCACCCCCCAGGAGGCATGAGAAGATAGTGGGGAGGAGACCCAGTTGTCCAAGTTTCTTAGAATCTCCCCTTACTCCTCCTTATCAGTGCCACCAGTATCAATCACTAGAGTAATTTGCAAATGACCAAAGGTTTGCAAATCACTTCAAATGTTAGGTTATTTGGGGGCAGCTAGGTGGCGCTGCAGTAGATAGAGCACCGGCCCTGGAGTCAGGAGGACCTGAGTTCAAATCCGGCCTCAGACACTTAACACTTACTAACTGTGTGACCCTGGGCAAGTCACTTAACCCCAAATGCCTCACTTAAAAAAAAAAAAAAGTTAGGTTATTTGGTCTTTACCACAACCCTTGTGAAATAAATGCTATAATAATTCCTCTTTTACAGATGAAAAAATAAATGTATGACCCTGGGCAAGTAAATTAATCTCGTCTACCTCAGTTTTCCCATCTGCAAAATGAACTGGAGGAAAAAAGTGGCAAAACACTCCAGTATCTTTCCTTTTTTTTTCTATCCAGTATTTTCCCTAAGAAAACCCCAAATGGGCTCAAAAAGAGTCAGATATGAATGAAATAACTGAAAAATAGCAACAAAAGAAAATCATAATCTCCCCCAGGAAGGGAAACTACTTCAATATATCTGTAAAAAAGCCCCTGAAATTACAATGGGGCAAATAAAAGAAGCTCCGGAATGGTTAAAAAGAACAAATAAGTAAAAATATCAAAGAAATAAGGACCAAAGTTAGAACTCTTAAGGAAGACATCAGCAAGTCTAATCCAAGAGTAAAGAAATAGAACAAAAGATGGAAACGACCTGAAAATAAGTAGATTCTCTAAAAAGGAGAAAATAATTTGAACATGAAAAATTCAGAGGTGGAAAAAGAAACAATTAAACAAAATCAAAAGACCACAGTATTTTAAAGAACACATGAAAGAGCTAGAAAGCAAAAATACTAAATGTTATGATAGGCTGCAAAAGGAAAAATAATTTAAGATTTCGAAGTCCTTATAGAATCTTAAAAATCATGGAAAAGAAAACTTGAAAGCCATACTTTAAGAAATTGTACAGGAAAAAAAATGCCTGGAAATAGTAGAAGTAAATGGCAAACTATTGTCTGATAAACATTGGAGATTTGAAGAGAAAATTAATGGGCTAAAGAATATAAGGAGAAAATATCAGGAGAAAAAAAGGAAGAAATGAATTAGTAACTCTAGGGGAAACAATATTATTCCCCATTCATAAATCACCATTATGAGTAGTGGAATAAATTAGAGGAACTCCTCTCTGGTGAGTCAAGGAGAGCTTGGGTCAGGAAGTCCTAGGAAAAGATTGGCTGACTTGATAATACAGGTAAATGGGAAGTTTATAATTCCCCCTCGTCTCTCCCATCCTGGTTGCAGGATTGCTTTATAGAACCAGACAAATTAATAGCAAAATTCATCTATATCAATGTTTCTTAACCTGGACTCCATGAAAGTATATATGTATAAGTATGTATTTATGTATATCTGTGTATAGATATTTGTATAGATATGTATATACATATATCTGTAAATATATAGAGAACAGAATTTCAATATAATTGGTTACTTTTATAACCTTATATATTTTACTTTGGGATTTTAAATCATTATCCTGAGAAGAGGTCCATAAGCTTCCCTAGATTGCCAAAGGAGTCCACAAGGCAAAGATTAAAACTTCTTGCCCTAGAAGAGCAAATATCAAGAATAATATTTTTTAAAAGAGATGGAAAGGAAGAAGGTCTGGCAGGACCAGATTTTAAACTATATTACAAAATGATATTTTTATATTATATGTATTTCCAATTCCACATAAAAACAATTTTATCGTTCATTTAAAAAAATTTTGAGTTCTAAATTTTCTCCCTCCCTCCTTTCCCTCTCCTCTCCTTGAGAAGGCAAGCAATTTGATGTGGATTATACATGTGCAGTCATGCAAAACATACTTCCATATTAGCCATGTTGCAAAAGAACACACAGACACCCCCCAAAAAAAAATCCTAAGAAAAATAAAGTTAAAAAAAAAGTATGCTTTGATCTGCAATTCAGATTCTACCACTTCTTTCTCTGAAAGTGGAGACCATTTCTCATTAGAAGTCCTTGGGAATTATTTTGGATCATTGTATTGCTGAGAATAGCTAAGTCATTCATAGTTGATCATCCATCATGCAGTGTTGTTTTTACTGTGTACAACATTCTCCTGGTTCTGCTCACTTCATTTTGCATCAGTTTATATAAGTATTTCCAGGCAAAACAATAATTATTAAAACAATTTTACATTGGTTAAAAAGCAGATATGCTGATCACTGGAACAGAGTAGATAGATAGAAAAGATATACACAAAATAGCATACTCAAGGACATTAATGTTCCTGGGAAAAGGAGTTACTATTTGCTAAAACTCCTGGGAAAATTAGAAAGTGGTTGGGGAGAAATTAGGTTTAGACTAAAATGTTATTCCATATACCACAATAAATTCCAAAATTATACAAGACCTAGATATGAAAGGTTATATCATAAACAAATTAGAGAAGCAAGGAAGGAGATACTTTTTACAACCATGGACAGGGGGAGAGTTCTTGAAAAGACAAAGAATTAAAAAACATATGGGGTTAAATGTACAATTTTGGCTACATTCAATTAGAAAGCTTTTGCAGAAATCATATCAATGAAATTGGAATTAGGAGGGAAAAAGTTACCTGGGAGAGGGGAATCTTTTTAACAATTTATTCTGATAATAGTCCAATATAAAAGATGTATAGAGAGCTGATGATAGAAATATAAGAATGAGTCATTCTTTTATAGATCAAAGGATATGAACAGGAAATTCTCAGAAGTATAAACTATCAATAATCATGTGAAAATTACTCCGAATAACTAATAATTAGAGAAATGTCCCTTGAAACAACTCTGAATTTCTACTTCCTACCCATCAAAGTGACTAAGATAATAAAAAAGGAAACTGATAATTGTCAGGGTGAAAGAGGATTGTAGGAACACAGATACATTAATGAATTCTTGGTGGAGCGGGGAATTGTTTCAGACATTCTGAAAAGTAATTTGCAACAATACCCCCCAAAATTCACTGAACTGTACAAATCTTTTGACCCAGAGATTCCATCACTTTACTTATAGCACAAAATAGATTTTAAAAAGAAAAAAAAAAGGATCTATAATTACAAGAAATATTCATAGCAGCACTTTTAGTTATGACAGAATACAGGAAACAAAGGGGAATTCCATCAACTGGTGAATGGCTGAATTAATTATAGTATTTGAATGTAACAGAATAGGACTGTATCAAAAGAAATGATGAAAAGATCCAATGAAGAGAATCCTGGAAAGACTTGTTTAAACTGACACAGAACAGAGTGAGGAAAAATCCCCCCAAAATTATACTAAGACTATAATATTGTGAGTGTGGCATGACCTATTTTTTTTGAGGCAATTGGGGTTAAGTGACTTGCCCAGGGTCACACAGCTAGTAAGTGTTAAGTGTCTGAGGCTGGATTTGAACTCAGGTACCCCTGAATCCAGGGCCAGTGCTCTATCTACTGCGCTACCTAGCTGCCCCAGCATGACCTATTCTTGATGAAGCTGCGCTAGCTTTTTGTGATCACTGTTTCTTTTTCTAAATGTTCATTGACTCTCCCTGTATAATTTTGTTAGGAATTAAAATCAAAGTCACTGACATCTAGGTTCAGAGTCTACCTATTTTCCTCTTTAGAATGCCAGGAGAATGTTTGCCCTTTTCCTATTCTATGGTACCTTTCCCATTTTTCAAAGTCTTTCAAGAATCACTGATCATAACTGAGGCATCATATCTGCCAGTTATTCTAGGAACCTAACCTGTCAGATAAATTAGACCATTAAGGACATGTCTCTCATTATTTCCTATTTCTCTTATTTAACAATTCTTTATCAACTACATTAGTTCTGCTGTTTCCAAGTTAAAAAAGAATTGAGGTGGCTGCTTATGTTTTTCTGAACTCACCATTCAATGAGGTGTTGGTATGGCCATAAAACCATGGGATCCCAGATTGAGAACTGAAAAGGACCTCAGAAACCATCTAATCCAACTTCCACATCTTACAGATAAGAAAACTGAGGCTGAATGAGTAGGTCCGTGATTCTGAATAGCCAATGATCTTGGGCTTTGGGGTACAGGCTAGAATTTCAAAACCAACCTCAGTTCTCCATCCTCCACAGAATTCATAAAGATTTGGGAAGCCCAGCTCAGGAGCCATGAAATAAAGTGCTAGTTTTACCATGAAATAACTCATATGGGCAAGTAACAAATTCTCAAGATTAGAAGAGACTTCAGAGGCCATCCAGTCAAACCCATAACTCCAGAAGAATCCCCTGCCAAACCTATCTTTTTTGGGGGCAGGGCAATGAGGGTTAAGTGACTTGCCCAGGGTCACAAAGCTAGTTAAGTGTCAAGTGTCTGAGGCTGGATTTGAACTCAGGTCCTCCTGAATCCAAGGCCAGTGCTTTATCCACTGAGCCACCTAGCTGTCCCCCTCCCAAACCTATCTGATAAATGGTCATGCTCATTTTGATGGAAGATTTCCAGTAAGCAAGACTCCCCTACATCTGAAGGGAGTCCATTATCCATTACGATAGGTCTTACTGTTGGGAAGTTCTTGACATCAATCCCAATTCTGCCCCTCTGCCACTTCTGATCCATGGCTTCTGCCCCACTCTGGAGTCAAAGAGAACAAAGCTGATCTCTCCAAAATGACAAATGCTTCAGATACTTGAAGGTAGCAATCATATTTCCCCTGAGTTTCTTCTTCTCTGAGTGAAATATTCCCCGTTTCTATCATTGATGTTCATAGAGGATGATCCCAAGACCCCTTATCATCCTGGTAACCCTCCTCAGGTGACTTTCCAGTTTGTCAACATCCCTTCTAAAATGTGGTGTCCAGGGGGCAGCTAGGTGGTACAGTGAATAAAGCACTGGCCCTCGATTCAGGAAGACCTGAGTTCAAATCCATCCTCAGACACTTGACACTACCTGTGTGACCCTGGACAAGTCACTTAACCCTCACTGCCCTGCCAAAAAAAATTAATTACTTAATTAAAAAATAAAAATAAAATGCTTTGTCCAGAGAATAATTCAACATTCCAAATGTACTCTGATCAAGAGAGAGGGCAGTCCTTCACCAGGCCTCAGTCTCTTGATACGTGAAATATAGGAGTTAGACTAAATGATTTCTTATTTCCTGTCTAAATCGAATTCTTTTAAAAAATTCTATTGATATCTTTTTCTTTTATATCACCTACGTTTCTCATTGCTTTCCTTCCCCTCCCCCAGAGAATTAACATTTTAAAAGGAGATTTTAAGAAAGAAAAAGGAAATAACACTAACCAACACATCCCAAATATCTGACATATTCAGTGATCCACGCATGGTCTCCCATCTGCCCAAAGAAGCAGGGGGAAATGTCTTCTCTTATTTCTTTTTTGGGCTAAGCTCGATTTAAATCTAGGATTCTATGACCTGTATGACCATGAGTAAGTCACATTACCTTTCTGAGCCTCAGTTTCCCCATCTGTAAAATGTGTTGGGATAAATGATATATAAAGCCCTTTCTAGGTCAAAATCTGTGACTCTACATGACTTGTGTGAACATGGGCAAAATCACTTAATTTCTCTGGACCTCAGTTTCCTCACTTGGAAAATGAGGGATTTAGACTAGGTGGCCTCCAAAGACCCTTCCAGTTCTAAATTCTATGCTGATAAATTACAAGTTGATTAAATGTTTCCCTTTCCACTTGGCTACTTTGGCATCCTGTAGTTGGAGCCTCAGCCCACCTTAGAGAGCCGTCTCATGCCGCATATCAAACACAGACATGTGTAACCACCTCCGATTGTTTATTTCTCTGCTCTTACCCCCTCTGTTGTTTGTACAGGGACTTCCGAGCCTCCCTGTCTCCCCGTGTGAATGGCCACGTTTGGAAACCATTCAGGATGCCCTTGATGTTGGAGAAGAAGGGGAGGGGGGTGTAGAATTCTCGACATGGGAGACAGATGCGGTCACCGGGGCTCCCCCGTAAACAAGGGATGGAGATGGGGTGTATTGGGTTACACCGGTAAAATATTGTAAAATAAATAACGGGACGGTTGGTATACTTCAGACCATTTAGCTTGATTCAAACTGTCAGCTTTCGGAGAAGTCTAAATAAACAGAGCTCAGCATCTCTCCCTGAGCAAGGACACTGGGCTGGGGTGGGGGAAGGGAAAGGGGGGAAGAACACAGTCAGAATGGGGGAGAAGTCAACAACTATCAACCTGCAGCTTGGAGGTGGAGACCTGGGTTTCAAGAAATTGTGCAAACATGGAATTTGCTGGGGTTTTGTTCTAATTTTTCTGGGAATACTGGGTTCATTAAAGTCCTGATTTAATAGTCATTATCCATTTGCTACTAACTAGAGAAAGCCACCAGAAGTGTAAAAGACAAAGTGTGAGACCAATAAACAGTTCACTGACCATCAAACATTCAGTATTAGGTGCCTAGTATGTGCCTGGCACTCAGAATACAATGCATAAGTAAAGGTAAGGAAGGTCTGAGTTAGAATCCTATCTCTCAATGCCCTTGGACAAATCACTTAGACAAGATGAGCTCCAATAAATTGGGTTTAATCCTCGTGAAAAGGGCACTGAGTCGTACTATCAAATCCTAGCTCTTCCATTTACTACCTGTATCACCTCTGGGCTTCAGTTTCCTTATTTGTGAAATTAGAGGGTGGGGCTAGATCATGTCAAGGCTCCCTCATAACCCTGTATCTGTGTGATTCTGGTACCATTGATGCCCCAGGATTTTCATGAAGTTCAAATGAGATATTGGTTGTAAATGGTTTTGTAGCCCTCAAAACTCTAAATTACAGTTGTTTTTATGAACTAGATAATGCCACCCCTTTTCAGATAAACTTCTATACTCTCCATATCTATCTTGTATCTACCTCGATGTTTTCACGTTGTCTCCAAATACAATATATATTCCTTGAAAGTGGGGACTGTGGGTTTTGTTTGCATGATTTTTTTTTTTGCTTGTCTTCCTTTGCATCACCAGCCTATAGTACAGTGACTATCGCAGTAAGTCCTTGATAAATGCTTATTATCTGAATGACTGACTAACTTGGTTTCCTCATCTGGTTCTTCAAGCTCTAAAATGGAATTCTAACTTAATAACTGTACAGAATTCAAGCAAACAATGTCCCCATGATGAGTGTCTCCTTTTAACACCACACTCTCCTGGGCATTTCCAAATTTTTTATGAAAAAAAGAAATGATAAGGAAGGCAATCAGATGATGGTGAAAATTTCTAACATAGACACCTTCCAAGGGAACACCCTGTTTTAGTATAGATCCAAGGAATCCTAGTACCTTCATCTTCTTCATCATAATTGTTATCATCATCACTAGCATTTATACAATTCACTAAAGTGTGCAAAGCACTTCATGTATGTATGTATGTATTTATGTGTTTATATACATATATACATACACACAGAAATACAGATATACCTCTACCTCTACTTTTACCTACACCTACACACATACATATACACATACACATACACATATATACACATATACATATACATACACATACACATAGACACACACACAATTTAAATTTGATCCTCACAACAAACGTGTGAGTTAGGAACTGTAATTATCTCCCTTTTGTAAATGAGAAAACTGAAGTGGATAGAAATGAAGTGACTTGTCCAGGGTTCCACAGCTAGTAAGTGTCTAAGGCTGAATTTGAACTCAGGTCTTCTTGACTGCAGGTCCAGTGCTCTAATCACTGTACCACCTATCAACTTATGGTGGATTAACATTGCTGCTTATTGTATGTACTCCAACCTTCTCATTTTAGAGAGAAGGACATTGAGTCTCACAGAAGATAAGGAGTTATTCCAAAATTGTTTAATATCTACAGACATTGTCATTGTCTCTTGAAGTGTCACTTCTTTCACCAATAATCATGTGTTTACTTACCTCTTTCCATGTGACATTCTCTACTCTCTCCCCATGCTTGCGTGTAAATTCTTTGAGGATATGGGATATATTTTTTCTTTGTATGCTAACTAAATAATATAGTGTATTACATATATGAATGGGATGGAGTGGGGGATACAAGAGGGAAGGGAAGTGATGATTGATGGGAAGAAGGAAAGGAAATATCTTCACTCTATGGTCTGAGCGTGTTTCATGGGACACCAAAAACTTAGTGACTTGCCCAGGGTCTCACAGCAGCCTTTAAATATCTGAAAAACTTGAAACCAGATCTTCCTGACTCTGAGCCTAGTCCTTAAGCCACTAAATCAAGTTAAGTGATATCTTTCACATAATAGGTGCAGTCTATGCTTGTTGGAGAAATCTATGTTTACCCAGAAAAAGAGATGAAAAAAATATTCTTCTCTCTCCTCTTCAAAGAAATGGGAAAGGAGAGAGGGGGATGGGGAAGGTACAAATTACCAACACTGTCCAAACTGTCAGTCAATTGGTGTATTGGTTGTTCTTTGGTTTTTGGGGTTTTTAGAACTGATTTTTCTTTTTAAAAGTTCTTTGTTGGGGCAGCTAGGTAGCACAGTGGATAGAGCACCAGTCCTGGATTCAGGAGGACCTGAGTTCAAATCTGGCCTCAGACACTTAACACTTACTAGCTGTGTGACCCTGGGCAAGTCACTTAACCCCAATTGCTTCACCAAAAAATTAATTAAATAAATAATAATTAAAAAATAAAAAGTTCTTTGTTATGGGAATGACTTGATGGTTGGAGAGGGGGTACATATTTTGCAATGGCAATGTAAAAATGAAAGATATCGATAACATTTTAAATAATTAAATATTTTTGAATTAAATTAGACCAGAAAGATCTGGTACAAGACTGGTTAGACTGTCTTGTCTCTCTGTTCCCTCTGTATCATGGATAGAAGAAAGGCAGAGGGTATTCTGGGACCAGATGGTCTTATTGAAAACATGCAGGGAAGGTTATTGTGTATATCTAAATGCTTTTCATAAATCCTGGGTTGAATAAAGCTCCAACTTGGGCCTCAGTAATTCAGTAACTTGCAATATCCATGCTGAGGACATGGATGAAGGATCCTGTCTCTAAACAGAAATCTCCATCTATTCCTCAAGTGGGCAATTCTTCTCCAACTTCCACATTTTTTTTTTATTTTCCATAGACTACTACTGAATTGATTGTGAAACCAACAAAGGTGAATTCACCAATACAGCAGCATTCTCACCACACCACTTCTGGGGCTACTCCAATCCAACAGGCATTTATTAAAGACCTACTATGTATCCCATATTAGCACATAGTAAAAAAATGGTCTACTTATTTGGGGGGTGGAAGGGGACAGACCCTATGAAACAGTAAATATACATTATATTTTGCGAAAGGAAATAGTATTAATAGCTAGGACAATCAGGAAAGACTTTCTGTAGGAAATGGTCCATCAAACTGAAATTTTAAAAAGCTAAATGTTCTAAGAGGCCATTCCTTCAACTGGGTCGTATGTGAATTGACTACGAGATTATATTCTATATCTGATTGGTACTGGTACTAGCAAGCATGGGATAAAGCAATTTCTATCTGTGCTGAATGTTGGACCAAGATTTTAGGCAACTAGTTCTAATTAAATTTGGGTCAGCCTAATAGCTAAGGATTGAACTAGGTGACCCTCTGAGGCCCATAGCAACGCAACGATTGCATGTCTAATGAGAACCTGGGTTTTTGTAGTACTAGCAAGTCTTAGCAGTTACAGCTTCTTAGCAAGGAATTGAATACCCCCAGGAGACAGTTAAAATGACTCAGATTCTGATGGTCTCAGGGGAAGCCTTGAGTGGGTAGATGAACCCCACAAAATTTAACCTGTGTTAAATGGAGTGCCTAACACCTCTACTCTTGGCAGCCAGACTGGGTTAAATCTTGAGGAAATTCTTTCCAATAACACACTTCTTAATAATTCTCTCTTTTACTCATGCCCACACAGTTAGCACCTCCTGCTAAGTCTTCTGGGTCAGGGTAAAATAAAACTGGAATCCTTTCTATTCATCTTTCCAATTCCCATCATCCCTCCACTCTCACAAATCTGGTGACTAGGGCTAAATCCTAGTCAAATGTAGATCATCCTGAGGTTCAAAGGCTGAATCCAATGAAATGAAATTCACTGAGAATAAATGTCAAGTCATATACTTGGGCTCAAGAAATCAACTTAACAAGTATAAGATGCAGGCCTATGTAGTAAAAAAAAAACAGTCTGAAAAAGATCTGGAGGTTTTAGTGGGCTGCAAGCTCAAAATGTGAAAGGGCAGGCAACAAAAGTGGATGTGATCTTGTATGCCATAGGAGATGGAAAACTTTCTGCAATAAGGAAATAGAATAGTTGCTCTTCCTTCACTCCGGCCTGGCTTGGCTACCTCTTGGACTGTAATAAGTTAGAGAATGTTTATTGGAGAGCAAACAGGGCAGTGGAGGGTCCTGAGTACATGTCATATGTTGATGAATTTAAAAGGACTTGGGATGAAGAGAAAAGGCTTAATGAAGGTGATATGGTAGCTGTGTTCTAGGATTTGGGAGACAGCTTGGTATAATGGAATTTGAAGTCAAAGGTTGGACTAGATGACCTCTGAGGTCCCTTTCAGCTCTAAATCTTGGATATAGCAAAGACTGTCAAGAAGAGGAGGGATTATACTTACTTTTTTTGGTCCTAAAAGACAGAACCAGAGACCATGAGCAAAAGTTGCAACAAATTTAGGAAATTTAGAAAAGAAAAATGTTGTTGAGTTGTTTTAGTCATGTCTAACCCTTCATGACTCTATTTGGGGTCTTCTTAACAAAGATGGTGGTTTGTAAGAATGGTTTGCCATTTACTTCTCCAGCTCATTTTATTTTATTTGATACAATTTATATTTTTTTGCGTGACAATGAGGTTTAAGTGACTTGCCTGGGGTCACACAGCTAGTAAGCGTCTGAGGCTGGATTTGAACTCAGGTCCTCCTGAATCCAGGGCAGGTACTTTATCCACTGTACCACCTAGCTGTCCCTACATCACCTAGTTGCCCCTCCAGCGCATTTCATAGATGAGGAAACTGAGGTAACCAGGGTTAAATTACTTGCCCACAGTCACACAAGCTAGTAAGTGTCTGAGGTCAGATTCGAACTCAGGTACTCCTAACTCCAGAACCAGTGCTCTATCAGCTGCACCACCTAGCTGCCCAACTAGACCTGTCCAAAAGTTAAAAAGATGACTTACTTGGAGAGAAGGGGGATTCCCCCTCTTCTAGTAGAAATGAACACTTCTAGGGGAAGTTATATTAAAGATTCCTTTTAGGTATAGGTTGGACTAGATGACCACTGGGATTCCTTTGGTCTTTCACATTCTCTGATTCTGTAATTCCTTTAAAATAGTTCTTTCTCTTGACTACCCTATTTCTGTCAATGGCACCATAATCTCCAGTCTGTCATTCCTTACTCTCTATTATCTAGCTGGTTATCAAGTCTCAGGTCAACAATATCACTCACATCCATTCTTCTTTCCACTCACATTGCCTTGCTCCAATTCTCCCTTTCATTGTGTCTCTCCTAGACTATTGTAACAACCTTCTAACTAATCTCAGTCTCCAGGCCCAGGACATGTCCCAACAAAGGAGAAGAACCAGAACATCTTTAAATCAAACATATACAAACATACAAAGCTAGATCCTTAGCGACAGTGGCCCAATGTCCTCTTGTAGGAAAGTTTCTAGAAATGTGCCCTTGGCTCTACTATTGAACTCACAAATTTTATATATTTACTTCTATGTGTACATGTTTTGTTCTTCTCTCATATAGAATATAAGCTTCTTGAGTGTCAGTATGGGAATTGAATTCATTAATATATATTCTCAGGCCTTAGGATAGTGCTTGGCATATCGTAGGCACTTGATAAATGCTTGTTAAAGTATTGAGTCACTGGGAATGGAACCAAGATGGCAGAAAGAAGCTAGGAACTTGCAAGAGCATTCCCATATTTCCCTCGAAAACAACATTAAATCAAGCCTCTAAACAGAAGCTGGAACTACAGAACACAGAAAAAGAGAGACACAACCCTGCTACTTGAGATAATTTAGAAGACTGCAGAAAAAGTCTGTCTCACCTGGGTGAAAGGGGAGGGCAGCTCAGTACTACTCAGCTCAGCTGGCAGCTCACCTCAGCAAAGCTCAGCTCAGTGGGCAGCTCATCACTGCTGCAACTCAACACAGCTGAGAGTGGGGCAGCTGAGAGCAGTAAGAAGCTTGCAACAGTGAACCCTGTGCCCCAGGATCAAGCTTCAACATTTTAAGTTTAAAAGCACCCTACAACATGAGCAAGAAACAGAAAAGGACCCTTACCATCGACAACTTCTATGGTGAAAGGGAAGACCCAAACTCAAACTCAGATGAGTTGGTCAAAACACCTACAAATGAAGACTCAAGTAGGAAGATGATCTTGTCTCAAGACCAAAAAGCCTTCTTTGAAGAGCTCAAAAAGGCTTTTAAAAACTAAATAAGAAAGGTAGAAGAAAAAATGGAAAAAGAAATGAGAGAAATGAGAGCTACACTGAAAAAAGAAGCACAAAAACTGACTGAGGAAAACAATTCCTTAAAAAACACAATTGGCAAAATGAGAGGAAAAAATGGCCAAATGAGAGAAAAAATTGGCCAAGTGGAAAAAGAAGTGCAAAAGATTATTAAGGAAAATAAGGCCTTAAAAATTTAAATTGAGCAGATGGAAGCTGATAACTCTATGAGACACCAAGAATCTGCCGAGCAGAATAAAAAGCTGAAAAAATAGAAGAAAATGTGAAATACCTCATTGGACAAACAACTGGCCTGGAAAATAGATCCAGGAGAGATAATCTGAGAGTTATTGGACTACCTGAAAGCCAGGATCAAGAAAAGAGTCTGGACACCATATTCTAAGAAATTATCAAGGAGAACTGCCCTGAAATTGTAGAATCAGAGGATAAAATCATCATTGAAAGAATCTACCAATCACCTCCTGAAAGAGACCCCAAAAGGAACACTTCAAAGAATATTGTAAGGGGCAGCTAGGTGGCGCAGTGGATAGAGCACCAGCCCTGGAGTCAGGAGGACCTGAGTTCAAATTCGGCCTCAGACACTTAACACTTACTAGCTGTGTGACCCTGGGCAAGTCACTTAACCCCAATTGCCTCACCAAAAAAACAAACAAACAAAACAAAACAAGAAATATTGTAGCCAAACTCCAGAATTATCAGGTGAAGGAGAAAATACTCCAAGCAGCCAGAAAGAAACCATTTAAATATCATGGAGCCACTGTCAGGATTGCACAGGACCTGACAGCTTCAACATTAAAGGATCACAGGGCTTGGAATATTATATTCAGGAAGGCAAAGGAGCTTGGATTACAACCCATGATCAACTACCCAGCAAAACTGATTATTCTCTTTCAGAGGAAAAGATGGACATTCAATGAATTAGGGGACTTCCAAGGCTTCCTGAGAAAAATACCAGAACTGAACAGAAAATTTGATTTCCAAATACAAGACTAGAGAAATATAAAGAGGTAAACAAGGGTGTGTGTGTGTGTGGGGGGGGGGTTGTTCAATGATTTTAAACTGCTTTTAACTCTTGGGATCTGCATTTCCGTTAAGGTATTGTTATTAAATCAACTTTGATGTGATGATATAAAGAAACTTGAGGGGCAAAATAAAAGAAGACTAAGGGGAGGAGAGGAAAGGGGAGGTGGAATGGGGTTAATTACATCATATGAAGAGGCACAAAAAGAACCCATTATAATAGAGGGAAAGAAGGGAGGGGTGTGCATTGTTGCAACCTTACTCTCATCAGATTTGGTTCAGGGAGGGAATAAAATACACTCTCATTTGTATAAAGAAACTTAACTTACTCTTTTAGGAAACAAAGGGAAAAGGGGAAAAAAGGTGGTATTGATAGAAGGGAGGGCACAAGTTGGGAAGTAAAGGGCAAGAAAAAGAAGGGCAGCTGATAAAAAGGGAGGGCAGATTAAGGAAGACAGTGGTCAGAAGCAAAACACTGGTCAAGTGGAATAGGGTGAAAGAAGGGGAAAAAGTACAAATAAAGGGGAAAAGAAGATGGAGGGAAATAGACAGTTAATAGTTTTAACTGTGAATGTGAATGGGATGAACTCTCCCATAAAAGAGAAGTGAATAGCAGAGTGGATTAAAAATCAGAATCCTACAATATGCTATTTACAAGAAACACATCTAAAGCATAGAGATACACACAGAATAAAGGTAAAAGTTTGGAGCAAAACATACTATGCTTCAGCTGTCGTCAAAAAAGCAGGGGTAGAAATTCTTATCTCAGATAAAGCAAAAGCAAAAATAGATCTAATTAAAAGATATAAGGAAGTGTAAAGATTGAAATGATGCCACCTGCTGAAAACTTACTGTAGGAAAGCTCTGTCATGAGGAGAAGGCGTCTGAGGGTGAGCCATGTGGCTTTTCTTTGGCATCAGGAAGTGACGTTTGCTCGTGGGTACTGTCTATCAAAACTACCAGCCAATCAACTTGAGGAGCCTCCCATTTCTGGGAGGAGAACATGAAGTAGGAAGCAGATGCTGGTGGAGGGGTTCTTCCTCTTTTGGTTCCTGACCTCACCATGGTGGGTTGGATGATGGGGTCTCTTAGAAATAGTTAGATTTTTACCTTTCTCTCTGATTCTAATGCTCTTTAATAAATACTTAAACACTTAAATACTCTTGCTAAAGCTTATAATTTATCAGCGACCACTCATTCGATTTTAGATAGTATAGCTAGAATTTTAGCCCCTTACAGAAGGAAACTACATCTTGCTAAAAGGTACTATAGATAATGAAGTAATATCAATACTAAACATGTACACACCAAGTGGTATAGCATCCAAATTCTTAGGGGAGAAGTTACAAGAGGAAATAGACAGCAAAACTATACTCGTGGGGAATCTGGATCTTCCCCTCTCATAATTAAATAAATCTAACTTCAAAATAAATAAGAAAGAAGTTAAAGAGGTGAATAGAACATTAGAAAAGTTAGATATGATAGATATCTGGAGAAAACTGAATGGGGATAGAAAGGAATATACCTTCCTCTCAGCAGTACATGGTACAAACTCAAAAACTGACCATGTATTAGGGCACAAAAACTCATAGTCAAATGTAGAAAGGCAGAAATTGTAAATGCATCCTTCTCAGATCATGATGCAATAAAAATTACATGTAATAAAGAGCCATGGAAAGGTAAACTGAAAATTAATTGGAAACTAAACAATCTCATCCTAAAGAATGAGTGGGTCAAACAACAAATTATAGAAATAATCAATAACTTCATCCAAGAGAATGACAATAATGAGACAACATACCAAAACCTATGGGATACAGCCAAAGCAGTGCTTAGGGGAAACTTTGTATCTCTAAATGCTTAGATGAATAAAAAAGAGAAAAAGGAGATCGATGAATTGGGCATTCAACTAAAAAAGCTAGAAAAAGAACAAATTAAAAATCTCCAACTAAATACTAAATTAGAAATCCTGAAAATCAAAGGAGAAATTAATAAAATTGAAAGCAAGAAAACTATAGAACTAATCAATAAAACTAAGATCTGGTTCTATGAAAAAACAATAAAATAGACAAACCATTGGTTAATTTGATTAAAAAAAGAAAGAAGGGGACAGCTAGGTGGTGCAGTGGATAGAGCACCAGCCCTGGATTCAGAAGGACCTGAGTTCAAATCCGGCCTCAGACACTTAACACTTACTAGCTGTGTGACCCTGGGCAAGTTACTTAACCCCAATTGCCTCACCAAAAAAAGAAGAAGAAGAAGAAGAAGAAGAAGAAGAAGAAGAAGAAGAAGAAGAAGAAGAAGAAGAAGAAGAAGAAGAAGAAGAAGAAGAAGAAGAAGAAGAAGAAGAAGAAGAAGATTGGGGGCAGCTAGGTGGCACAATGGATAAAGCACTGGCCCTGAATTTAGGAGGACCTGAGTTCAAATTCGGGATCAGACACTTAACACTTACTAGCTGTGTGACCCTGGGCAAGTCACTTAACCCTCATTGCCCTGCAAAAGAACAAGAAGGAGAAGAAGAAAACCAAATTACCAGTATCAAAAATGAAAGGGGGTGATTTCACCATCAATGAAGTGGAAATTAAAGCAATAATTAGAAGCTATTTTGCCCAACTATATGTCAATAAATTTGACAATCTAAATGTAATGGATGAATATTTACAAAAATACAAATTATCCAAGTTAACTGAAGAGGAAATAAAATCCTTAAATAGGCCCATTTCAGAAAAAGAAATTGAACAAGTCATCAATGAACTCCCTAAGAAAAAATCTCCAGGGCTATATGGGTTTACACGTGAATTTTACCAAACATTTAAAGAACGATTAATTCCAATCCTATACAAACTATTTGGAAAAATAGGTGAAGAAGGAGTTCTACCAAACTCCTTTTATGACACAAATATGGTATTGATACCTAAACCAGGCAGAGTCAAAACAGAGAAAAAATTACAGAACAATTTCCCTAAAGTATATAGATGCAAAAATCTTAAATAAAATATAACAAGGAGATTGCAGCAAATGATCACCAGGATAATACACTCTGACCAGGTCGGATTTATACCAGGAATGCAGGGCTGGTTCAACATTAGGAAAACTATCAAAATAATCAACCACATCAATAACAAAACTAACCAAAATCGTATGATTATCTCAATACATGCAGAGAAAGCATTTGACAAAATACAACACTCATTTCTATTAAAAACACTAGAGGGACAGCTAGGTAGCACAGTAGATAGAGCACTGGTCTTAGATTCAGGAAGACCTGAGTTCAAATCCAGCCTCAGCCACTTACTAGCTGTGTGACCCTGGGCAAGTCACTTAACCCTCATTGCCCCACCAAATATATATAACACTAGAGAGCATAGGTATAGGTAGAGCTTTCCTGAAAATAATAAGCAGTATCTACCTACAAACATCAGCAAACATTATATGTAATGGGAATAAGTTAGAGGCATTCCCAATAAGATCAGGGGTGAAACAGGGATGTCCATTATCACCTCTATTATTTAATATTGTATTAGAAATGTTAGCTATAACAATAAGAGAAGAAAAGGGAATTAAAGGAATTAGAATAGGCAAGGAGGAAACAAAACTTTCACTCTTTTCAGATGATAAGATGGTATACTTAAAGAATCCTAAAGAATCAACTAAAGAACTGCTTGAAACAATTAACAACTTTAGCAAATTTTCAGGATATAAAATAAACCCACATAAATCATCAGCATTTCTATACATGGCCAACAAAGCTTAGCAGCAATAGATACAAAGAGAAATTTCATTTAAAGTAACGGTAGACAATGTAAAATACTTGGGAGTTTACCTTCCAAGACAAACCCAGGAATTCTATGAACACAATTACAAAATACTTTTCACACAAATAAAATAAGATCTAAATGATTGGAAAAATATGAATTCCTCATGGATAGGCAGAGCTAATATAATAAAAATGACAATTCTACCTAAATTAATTTACCTATTCAGTGCCATACAAATCAGACTACCAAAAAATATTTTATAGAGCTAGGAAAAATAATAAGAAAATTCATCTGGAAAAACAAAAAATCAAGAATATCAAGGGAATTAATGGGAAAAAATGCACAGGAATGTGGGATAGCCATACCAAATTTGAAGCTCTACTATAAAACGGCAGTCATCAAAACTATGTGGTACTGGCTAAGAAATGGAGTGGTGGATCAATGGAATAGGTTAGGCACAGGAGACACAGTTGTAAATGACTATAGTAATATACTGCTTGATAAACCAAAAGACTCCAGCTTCTGGGATAGGAACTCAGTATTTGATAAAAACTGCTGGGAAAACTGGAATAGTATGGCATAAACTAGGAATAGACCAACATCTTACACCTTATAAAAAAATAAGGTCAAAATGGGTTCAAGATTTAGACATAATGGGTGATACCATAGATAAATTAGGAGAGGAAGTAATAGTTTACCTCTCAGATCTATGGAGAGGAAAATAATTTATGTCCAAACAAGAGATAGAGAATATTATGAAAAGCAAGATGGAAGACTTTGATTACATTAAATTAAGAAGCTTTTGTACAAACAGAAGCAATGCAGCCAAAAATTGAAGGGAGAGGGGCAGCTAGGTGGCACAGTGGATAGAGCACCAGCCCTGGATTCAGGAGTACCTGAGTTCAAAGCCGGCCTCAGACACTTGAAACTTAATAGCTGTGTGACCCTGGGCAAGTCACTTAACCCCCATTGCCCCACAAAAAACAAAACAAAATTAGAAGGGAGGCAGAAAACTGGGAAACAATTTTTATAGCCAGCATTTCTGATAAAGGCTTCATTTCTAAAATATATAGGGAACTAAATCAAATTTATAAGAATCCAAGTCATTCCCCAATTGAGAAATGGTCAAAGGATATGAACAGGCAGTTTTCTGATGAAGAAGTCAAAGCTATCTATTGCTATATGAAAAAATGCTCTAAATCACTATTGATCAGAGAAATGCAAATGAAAACAACTTTGAGGTACCACCTCACACCTATCAGATTAGCTAATATAACAAAAAAAGAAAATAATAAATGTTGGAGAAGCTGTGGGAAAATTGGAACACTAATGCATTGTTGGTAGACTGTGAAGTGATCCAACCATTCTGAAGAATAATTTGGAACTATGCCCAAAGGGCTATGGGACTGTTCATACCCTTTGACCCAGTGGTATCACTGCTAGGTCTGTATCCCAAAGAGATCATAGAAAAGGGAAAAGGACCCACATGTACAAAAATATTTACAGCAGCTCTCTTTGTGGTGGCAAAGAATTAGAAATCAAGGGAATGCCCATCAATAGGGGAATGGCTAAACAAGTTGTGGTATATGAATGTAATGGAATACTATTGTGCTGTAAGAAACGATGAGCAGGAGGAGTTCAGAGAAACCTGGAAGGACTTACATGAACTGATGCTGACTGAGAGGAGCAGAACCAGGAGAACATTGTACACAGTAACAGCAACATTGTGATTGATGAACAACGGGGACAGACTTGGCTCTTCTCAGCAGTGCAACAATTCAAAACAGTTGGATAGAAAATATTCTCAACATTCAGAAAAAAAGAATTGTGAATTATGAATGTAGATTGAATCATACTGTTTCTATTTATGGACTGTTTTTTTTTCCTTCTTGTTTGAGGTTTTTCCTTTGTGCTCTGATTCTTCTTTCACAAGATGACTAATGTAGAAATATGTTTGATGTGACTGTACATATTCAACCTATCTCAGACTGCTTTCTGTCTTGGGGAGGAAGGAGGGAAGGGGAGGGAGAGAAAAGAAAAGTTTGGAACTAAAAATCCAGTGTAAACAAATGTTGAAAACTATCCTCATATGTAATATGTAACTGAAAAATCATAAAATTAAGTTAAAAATAATTGAATCAACATTTTTATAAATGATCAGGGTGGCATGCTTGTTCACTATGCCTACTCATTTCCACCAGTCTTTCTGGTTTCTAGCTAAAATTCCATCTTCCACAGGATATCTTTCCCAATTTTTCTTAATTATAATCTATTGATTATTTTAAATGTACCCTGTTTATAATGTGATTGTACATAGGTGTACATGTTGTCTTTCACATAAGATGGGGAACACGTTGAGGGCAAAAGTGAAAGAACTGTCTTTTGCTTTGTATCCCCAGCACTTAGCACCATATCTGGAACATAGTTGTGTATGGATTGTTTGTTCACACTGAACAGGACAGAAGGCTTGGAAGGAATGCTAATCCTATTTGATATTGATGTCAGGTAGATAGTAGATATCCCAATCCAGAACCAAGATGATTCTGAAGGGCTAAAAACCCAGACTTAATCAAATAAAGCAAATTAAACAGAGACAAATGGAAAGTTTTACACTTGGGTTAAAAAAATCAATTTCAAAAATATAGTATGGTGGAGATAGGGCTAGATAAGTTTATATGAAAAAGATCCAAAAAGGGGTGATAGTGAACTCAAGTGTTGTATGAGCCAACAATGTGACATGACAGAAAAAAGAGCTAATGTCATTCTTAGTGCCTTGAAAGGAGGTATAGATTCCTGAAGGAAGGAGATTCTAATTTGGTTGCACTCTGCCCTGATCGGACCACTTATTGTGAATACTGTATTCATCTCTGGATTTTAGGAAATTCATTGATTAGAGAATGTCCAAAGAAAGAAAACCAGGATGGTGGAAAGTCAGAGGTTCGTGCCTTATGACTGGTCGAAGGAACTGGGCATTTTTATTCTGGAGTAAAAACCTGGTTATCAGGTAGAGGAAGGAGATAGGGTAGGTGGGAGGATGAGAAGATGATAGCTGCCTTCTAGCTTGTCAAGTAAAAGAATTAGGCTTCCTGTTGTTGTTTAGTTATTTCCATTGTACCCAAATATTCATGACCCCTTTGGGGGTTTTCTTGGTAAAGATACTGGAAAGATTTGCCATTTCCTTCTCCAGTTAATTTTTTTTTTTTAACAGATGAGGAAACCGAGGGTTAAGTGACTTGTACAGGGTCACACAGCTCGTAAGTATCTGAGGCTAGATTTGAACTCAGGTTTTTCTAACTCCAGGCTCAGCACTCTATGCACTATTATGTCATCTAACTTGCCCAGAATTAGACTTACTCCAAAGAAAGTAAAAACCTAAAACTAGGAGAAAGAGGCCAATGTGAGAGGATGTCAGAGAAATCTTCCTAACAAGGAAAGCTGTCCCAGAGAGGAATAGTCTTTCTCAAGAAGTGGTGAGTTCCTTGTCCTTGGAGGTCTTCAGACTGAGGCTGAATGTCATAGAAGCCCAAATTTAGAGGTGGACGGACCTTAGGCAGCATCTAATCCACCTCCTTCATCTCAGAGGGAAGGGTAAAATCAGGCCGGGGAAGGAGGTAGAGTACCTTGCAAAAGGTTCACCATTCAGCAAGTAGAAAGAAGAGTTAGAATTGGAAATCAGATCTTCTGAGGTGAGAGGCATAATGATTTGTTTTTGTTTTTTGCTTTTTTTCCTACCATATCATGAAACTTCATGCTATAGATTCTGGGTAAGGCACAAGGCAAACTTTTTTTTTTTCGGGGCAATGAGGGTTAAGTGCCTTGTGCAGGGTCACACAGCTAGTAAGTGTCAAGTGTCTGAGGCTGAATTTGAACTCAGGTCCTCCTGAATCCAGGGCCGGTGCTTTATCTACTGCACCACCTAGCTGCCCCCTAGATCAGGGCTTCTTAGCCTTTTTCCACTCACAACCTTTTCACCTAGGGAATTTTTAAGTGACCCCTGGTATATATAGGTATATAAAATAAATATACAGAACCTTTTACTGTTGTCAAATTTTTTACAATCCCCACATTCGGTTACATGGCTCCATGTGGGGTGGCGACCCCCAGTTTAAGAAGCTTTGGGCAAGATGACCCCTGAAGCCCCTTCTAACACTGATGATCTGTGATTCCACAATTCTGGGATTTTTAGGCTTCCTATCCAAAATAAAAATGTATATTCTACAGATTCCATGATCTGTTTTAAAAGAACAGAATAGAGTCATATAACATCATAATAACATTTATATGGTGCTTTTACAAGTTTACAAAGGACTTTACCTGCATTCTTTCATTTGATCTTCACAATTCTATGAGGTGGGTACTCTTATTATCCTCAGGGTATATATTAAATGTTATCTCACTCATTTACTCATTCATTTTATAGATGAGGAAACTAAGTCAGACTCGGGTTAAGTGACTTGCCCAGGGTCACACAGCCAGGAAGTGTCTGAAACTGGATTTGAACTCAGGTCTTCCTGACCTCTAGATACTGTGTGGCTTATCTACCATCATGTCAGGAAACTTATTCTTCAAGAATCCTTGGTTTTCAAACTCTCTGCCCCCAAAGAATGAGATTTGGCAAGCCCTTTGCAGAAAAGCTCTGATTGTGAAACCATCCATGGAATATTTGTCTGATATATGAGTAACGGCCTAAGTGAGTGGAGGAGCCCCATCAGCTTTCCACATAGGCCATGAAGTGGTAGGTGTTTCATTTTGTTTTGTTATTAGCCATGACAACTGAAAAAAGACAGTCTACAAGAGGTGAGGGAAGGAGAGGGTCTGTGAGATGTGTGGATAGAGGGACCAACCGACTCCATTGATAAAATCACAGTTTTAAATAATACTAGTTAATAACATTGTATCTCCCTTGAGTCATAATGGCTCTCTAAGGTAGGTATTTACTGTTGTATTGTTGCACTCACTTTGCAGATGAAGAAACTGAGGGGGACGAGAGGTTAAATGAGTTGCCCAGGGTCACAATGTCAATAAACATCTGGGGCAAGATTTGAATTCGTAGTCTTCCTCCCACTCTGTTCCCTATACCAGAAGCGTCAGAAGCAGGGCATGCCACTACTGACAACATTCCCCCTGGTGCTGTCTGAACCAGATTAAATGCAATTGGGAATGAAAACAAAATATTTAACCAAATAATGAAAAATAAAATAGAACATAGATAATGTTAATTTGTGGTTTTCTAAGCCAAAATGTGACCAGCAGGGATCCTTGTGGGTTTGTTTAGTTTGAGTTTGACAACACTGCCTTCTACACCACCTGGCTTCCTCTGTTGAAACCAGCAGAATATATTTAATTATCCAAATACTGGTGTGTCTTCATCCCAAGCCATGCCAGATGACACACAGATTCAGAGAAAAAAACCCGGCATTTTAATTAAACTGGTTAGCAAAGTTAATAAGGAATTGAAACAAATAATAAATGTTCTCTGTACTCCTACCAAAAAGTTTGCTGCCTCCAAACGTCTCCAGGGGAGCACTAGTCTACTCACAATTAATCCCCAGGTCCTCCCAACACAGCAGGAGAGGAATATAGTCGGATTGCTCACAAGCCAGGTGTGGAAGATTAGAGTCCAAAGCTGTTCTGCCTAATAACTTCCCTTCTAATCTTGGCACGGCCAGCCAGTGAGCCCTGACTCCTCTGGGGGCAGTGGCTAGGGAATGCTGCCTTCTCTTGGCATGACTGCCTTGAGAAGCCTCGCTTCATGGGGACTGGATAATCCCTTAAACCTCTTGCCACAGTCAGACCCTTACAGCTTGGCCTGGTCTGTCTCTCTCTCTCATCTTATAAAACCTCACTTCCCTTCTCTCTGCGCTCTGTGATCCCCACCATACTTGTGGCTGTTCACACCTAGAGACCCATCTCTGGGCCTTTGTCCTGGCTGTCCCCAGGCCTGGAATCCTCTCCCTCCCACCTCTCAGGATGCCTGCCTTCCTTTCAGACTTGGCTCATAGACCACCCTCACCATCCCCCCCCCCAGGAGGTTTTTCTCTGTTGTCCCAGTCACTAGAGTCTTAGTTTTGAAGACTGCCTTTCACTACTATGCATGAATCTTATATGTAACTAATTATTTACATGTAGTCTCCCCCATCAGAGGCAGCTGGATGGCTCAGTGAAGAGAGTACTGGACTTGGAGTCAGGAAGACCTGAGTTCAAATCCAGACACGAGACACTCACTAGCTATGTGACCCTGGGCAAGTCCCATAACCTCTGTTTGCCTTAATCCACCAGAGAAGGAAATGGCAAAGCACTCTGTATCTTTGCCAAGAAAACCCCATGGACAGTGTGGTTCCACAAGGTTAGGAAGAATTAGAAGTGACTGAACAACAACAAAAACAAGTCTCCCCATTAGAATATAAGATCCTTGGAGAGACTGATTTTACTTTTCCTTTGCATCCCCAATGCTTAACACGATGCCTAGCACATAGCACACTATAAATGCTTGACTAATTCCATGAGATGTCTAGATGGGATACTGGAGTTTCAAGACATTACCATGTCCATATCTCTGTGTGTACGCCACCATTTTTGCCTCTTGGAAAGATTCTGATAGCCTTTAAAATCCTCTCCTAAGGCAAAGCTTTTTATTCAAAGGACAAGGGGGGTCATATCACTGCATGGCAAAATCACACACAGCCTCCTGGGAATACAGGTCCAGATGATTTCCCCTAAGTGAGAACAGCTCTTTTGGACCCATTCATTGTGGGAAATGATGTTCATTCCAGGACACATCCTCTGTGCTACAAGCACATGTGCTGTCCTTCTGATTTCATAAGGTACCTGGGGCAAAGCCCCATAAATAAGGGTCCTGTCCTTGGAATATCATAGACCTAGAAGGAACCTCAGAGATGATCGTGGGCCACATTGCTGCCCTGGGACACCTCCACCCTGAGGCTCTCTTCTCTTCATCAGTGATTTCCTCTCCCTGCTCATCATTTTGGGAAGAACTCAAGCTATGCTTCACTTCACTCTCTCCTCAACTTACTCTGCACTCCGAATCCTTCTCCTCATTTGCCCTATCACCCCCATTCTCTCAACATCCTGATATGTTTTCTCCCATCGCTTTTATTTATATCATTAGCTCTTAGCACAGTTCCTGCTATACAGTAGGCACTAAGTAAGTCTTCTATTTGCCTATCATCTATTTCTCTATCTTCTATCTATTAATCATCTATCTCTCCATTGTCTGTCTGTCCATCCATCCATCCATCCATCCATCCATCCATCCATCCATCCATCCATCCATCCATCCATCCAATCTATCACCTATCTCTTTAAATAGTTATGTAGCTATCTTGCTCTCCAACTTACTCTGGACTCTACATCATGTTCTTTACCTGCCATACTGTACCCACTCAAATAGCCTTCCTTCCCCTTCTCCCAACACCCTCGTATTTGTTTTCTCCCATTGCTTGTATCTGTATACTTCTCACTCTCTTTTCAACTCTCTTTTATCTATTAACTATTTCTCTATCTCCACTTCCCTCTATCTTCCTTGCCCTTCTCCCAACATCCTTGTATGTTGACTCCCATTGTAGCTGTATCTGGAGTACTTAGCACAGTGCCAAGCATATAGGAAATACTTAGTAAGTACTCTGTCTATTTATCTGTCTGTCTATCTATCTGTCTGTCTGTCTTTCTGTCTCTGTCTTTCTATCTGTCTACCTACCTACTTACTTGTCTGTCTGTCTGTTTACCTGCCTGGCTGTCTGCCTGGCTGTCTATCTGTCTATCTAACTATCATCTATCTACCTGCCTGTCTGACTATCTATTTCAACTCTTTTCATTTACAAATAAGGAAATGGAAATATAAAAGGGAGAAATGATTTCCCTGAGGAAAATGAGACCACAAGAGGAGAGGAGAGGGGAGGGGAGGGGAGGGGAGGGGAGGGGAGAGGAGGGGAGGGGAGAGGGGAGGGGAGGAGAGGGGAGGGGAGGGGAGGGGAGGGGAGGGGAGGGGAAGGGAAGGGAGATGCCCATAGTCGTGATACCTTAGAAACCAGGGCAGTAACCCAAGACACTCCTGGGCATATCAGCGTCCTTCTTAGATCCTATTTGAATCCTGAAGCCTTGAGTAAAGGTCCTATTCAGAACACAGATCACCTGGGGAGGAGACCATATTACAATATATTAAGAATCACATAAATAAATAGACTTAGGGAAACCGCGAGTAAGGGGCTCAACTTTGCCAACACAAACACGTGTGCGTGAGGAGTCTGGAGCCCAGACTGGGAGGAGAAGAGAAGTCTCAGAATGAAGAGTGGCTTTGTTTGGTCTGTGTGTCGGCTCCTCAGTATCAATCATCCCCCTCCGGCAGCACAGGCGTGGATCTGTTACACTTAATAGGGTCATCCAACAAAACGATTTCATTCACTAACTTTCCCTTCTCAGAGCTGCCCATGAGACCCCTCCAAGGAAGGGGAAAGGATGTGTTTGAGGTAGGGGGTAAGGGTACAATGGGGGGGGGCGCGAGTGGCTTATTTAGCCACATGGTGTCATGGATAATAAGCTGAATTAACAGTAAACAAGACCTGGGTTCTAATTCTACCTGGCATGAGCATATGCAAGTTACTTCATATGAACCTCACTTTCCTCATCTATAAAATAGGTATCCAGAGTATTTACCTCTTGATTCTGCCATAAGTTTCAAATGAAATATATACATATACTTCTTAGCAAAAGCGCTCCACAAATATGAATCATTATTGTTATTGTTGTTCACCCAGTTCCTTGATCAAATCTGCCCTCCAAACATTCTATTTAATTCAATTCAACAGACATTTGTTAAATTTCTATTCTGCTCTGAGCACCATGATCCATTTGTGTGCACCCAGGACAAAGTAAAATAATTACCTTTATTGGCACACAATAAACATTGCAATTTTTTACATCTTCAAAATACTTTTAATATGCAATATGTCTTTTTTCTGCAGTCACTTATTTTATGTGATTGAGTTCATCAGATTCTGACATATTTTCTTTAATTCTTCATCATGAAATCATATACCCCCATTGGATATTAAGTGTATCTTGAAAAATGTCAATTTTTCCAAGTCTAGCCTTGATTATAAGGCTTTCAATGGTGTTTAAAGCAGGTGAATTCTTAGGTGAGTGAATTATGTTTATTTTCATCTCAAGTAAATTTCTTAACCTTCTATTATTATTTGTCTCATGGTGCAAGGTAATGTTGTAGTGTTTAGAATAACCTTGCTTCTCGGTATAGCAACATATTTATTAGAATTCAGCATTTCCTTGATATAGACAAGATATCCAGCCCCACTAGAAGTAAACAAAAGAAAACAAAAAAATCCAAAACAATTTTTTTGGGGGGGGGTATTTTTATAGGCTGAGGTCCACTCAGATTTTTTCTGACAATAGTTTTGGTATAGCCTTGAGTGAAAAAAAAAGGGTTTCATCAGTAAAAATTGCATTTTCCCAATCTTCATTATTCCAATGCCCACGACTAGTGTGTTTTTTTTTCCTTTATAGTAGCAATTAGTGGATATTTCTCCCTCTTGCCCCCCTCCACTGTTCCTCTTGCTTTTCTTTCAGCTTTAAGAAGCACATGCCACAGTATAGAAGACTTAGTAACAATCCTTCCAGATGCTAAGTCCTTCTCGGAGTAGTTGCTTGATCTCTGTGGATTAATTTAGGTGTTTTGCAGCAACAACTCAACTTGTCAATTTCTTCTTCAGCGCAATGGATCCCGTTCTACTGTAGACTTGAGTGGTCCTTAAGGCCCTTGACCACACCAACAGTCTCTGCAATATCTCTAAGTCACTGAAGTATGCTTTTTAAGAGCTACCACTTTTATACATTTCTTTTTAAGTAATATGCAATCTTAAAAGTGAAACAATTAAAAACACAACAACAAATAAGAGCAATGAATCATGTGGGTATAACACAAAAATCCAACACTCATCTGACAGAATACTAATAAAGAAGTAAGTGGGGGAAAATCAGTTCAATCTGATTTTGTCTGGTCAAGGTTAAATATTCTGAGTCTACCCACCACCTACAAGATCAATGTTAGAAAAAAATTCTTTTTTCATATGAAACCATATCAAAACTATTGCTTGTCCCAAGTAATTCAAATAATGCATGGGGCAGCTAGGTGGCACAGTGGATAGAGCACTGGCCCTGGAGTCAGGAGGACCTGAGTTCAAATCCGGACTCAGACTCTTAACACTTACTAGCTGTGTGACCCTGGGCAAGTCACTTAACCCCAATTGCCTCACCAATAAAAATAAAAATAAAATATAATAATAATAATAATTAATTACCTAATAATAATAATGCTGTAGGTTTAGGGGGCAAAAGACAAAAAATTAAAAACTATCCTGAAGGAGCTTATATTCTACTTGGGGCATGGTGAAATAAAGTAGATAGCTGGATGAGTGTGTGTGTGTGTGTGTGTATGTGTGTGTGTGTGAGAGAGAGATCTATGTGTGTGCATAAAGAAAGGAAAATATATACAATAATTTTCAGACAAAGATTGTGCTAATATCTGAGTGATTCAAGGATACTCTCATATAGAAAGTGGTACCCAAATAGCAATTTAAAAGAAACTATAGGGGGCAGCTAGATGGCGCAGTGGTTAAAGCACCGGCCCAGGATTCAGGAGTACCTGAGTTCAAATCCGGCCTCAGACCCTTGACACTTACTAGCTGTGTGACCATGGGCAAGTCACTTAACCCCCATTGTCTAAAAAAAATAAATAAATAAATAAATAAAAATAAAAGAAACTATAGGTTCTATGGGACAGAAGTGAGGAGATGTGGATTATAAACATGGAGATCCACTTGAAGAAAGTTAGGGAGGAAGAATATAGAATGGTACACATAAGGCATGACTATCAGACCACTGAGAGAGCAACAGGTAATGTCCAGAAAGGAATAATATGAAATAAGACTAGAGAGGGAGATGGAAATAACTAAGACCCAGGTTCATTCTTTCCTGATTGATTGCTTGGGAAAGAAAGAGAAAATGTTTGACATTTTCCATGTTCTCAGACTGCTTCATCCCTCACCACTGGATCATGGTGGAACACCCATTGGCTGCCATCTTTCAGCTAGGAGAGGAAGGCCGACCTGTCTCCAGGGGAATCCTTTACAGTGGATGCATTTTCTGAAGAATTATTAGGAAAGGTTTACAGTTGAGGTGGATGCCATATTTTTATAAGTCCCCCTTTTTTAAATAGGTCCTTGCAAGAGTGTTTTGATAGAGACATCCAATGGCCGAGCTATACTTGGCTGTACGAAAGGCAATAAGCATCCAGGAAACTGGCTTTCAGAAGAAAAACCCAAGTCACTTAGTTCTGGAATGAGGAATTCTTAGGCTAAGCTCCCCAATTTGTATCCCTTCACTAAACTGGTTTTTATAGGGCCAAGATTAAGCTAGTTCAGAAGGAGATGTCATGTGATGCTGATGCCAACTCTAACAAACACCATCCTGTCTCAAAATTAAAGGCCAACTTCTCTGAGTATTTCCTATGGAAAGATTCTTTTTTTTCCTTTTTTTTTACTGGTCCCTTATGGAATCGGACTTGAATTAAGCAGTGTGAAACTGGCAGCTGCTCACGGCAGCATTCCATCCCCATGAACTAGCTGGGTCACTTTTTTATGCCTCCATCCCTTGAACCTGTTGACTGTTATGATATTTGAAATGGCCAACTGTCAATGAGTTTCTTCTTCGTGTTTTCCCACTGGAAGCCAAGAGGTATTCAGACCCCCTGCAGCACTTGCCACCTCTAATTTAAGTCTGGGTTGGTGGAGGAAGTAGGGGTTGGATAGAAGAAGTGGATGGGACACAAAGAGGGAAAGAAAGGGATGAAATTATATACCAGGCATAGGAGAAAGCCATTTGATCACCACCATAGTGGTTTGTTGACATGATTTCTCTCATTTGAAGTAACTTCAACTCCTCTTAATTCAATGGAAATTATCTGGGATAAGCAACCCCTAAATCTCTCTAGTTTTAAATCCCCAAGGAAAGATTGGGAGGATGGATGAAAAGGGTATCCCTAGCTGTCCAAAGCTCAGAAGATCAAGACTGAAGGAGGAGAAAAAAATTGGTTTCCACAAAGGGATTGCAGAAAGGGTTCCCAAGTGAATAAAAAATTCCCCCCAAAAAATTAAAGGGGGGAAAATTTCTAAGCTCTTCAAGTTTCCTCTGGCCATTTTGCCTCTAGAAGGTCACAGGATGACATTGGAATAAAGAAAAGGTCTTGTCCCTTTGAATACACTGCTCAATGCTTTCTTCAGGTGGAGATGAAATGCTTCTTTCTTTTCAAATGCCTTTAAAATCAATTCCAATTATTGCCAATGGACTGGGGTCAAAATTAAAAATCTGGGTTTTTTTTAATCTATCAAAAATCTGTTTTTTTTCCAATCTATCAAAGACTGTGATTGTTAGCAAATGAGATATAAAACATAATATATATCATGTAACGATGCTATTTTATGTAATATGATATGGAATAAAACATATAATAAAATGTTACATATAAAATTATAAAACATATATTATGTATAATAACATGACAAAACATAATATATCATATAATATAGGATAAAACAGTTACTATGCTATATGGCAATATAGAATAAAACAATATATTTCATAATATATAATAAAACATTTACTATATTATATGAGAATATATAATAAAATGTAATATATGATGTAATATATTATGTGATAAAGCATATTGTATAATATATAATAACATGATAAAACTTATACAATATGAAATATATAATAATATATTATGGGTATATGTGTGTGTATATTTGCAAACTTTAAAGTGCTATATACATTTCAACTGCTTTTATTAGGGATAGAGGTCCTGAACCTGTGATTTCATTGGTTAAAGGAAACCCCTGAGCAAGGAAACTCCCTTCTCTCATACAGGTTAGTGCCAATATAGATTGCTACCTGGGAACTGAAAGATGAACAGAGTAACAAAGACGTATATGTCAGAGGAAATCAGTAAATAAGAATTTATTAAGTGCTTACTGTATGCCCGGCACTTTGCTGAGTGCCAGGAATACAAATACAAACCAAAAGATAATTCCTGCCCTCGAGGAGCTCCCATTCTGAAGAGTGATGCTGGGGGAACAGCTAGGTGGTGCAGTGGATAAAGTAATGGCCCTGGATTCAAGGGGACCTGATTTCAAATGCAGCCCAGACACTTGACACTTACTAGCTGTGTGACCCTGGGCAAGTCACTTAACCCTCATTGCCCCACCCAAAAAAAAGTGATTCTGGGGTTAGGTATTTTAGTACTGTGCTGCATCTCTCTCAAACAGTATAGCTAAAATGGTTACTGGACCCCCAGAATGATGAAGGTAATATGGTGGAGCACATAGACATCACATTGGTTCTGGAGTCAAGGTAAACTGGATGCAAATCCAGCCTCAGATACACTATAAAATGAGGATAATAAAAGCACCTACTTCACAAAGCTGTGAAGATCAAACGGAATAGTTTCTATCAAATACTTTCTAAAGTTTAAAGTATGTTATAAATTCAAGCTATTATAGATTTATTATAGATATTATAGATTATCCTTCTTTGTTGTCTCCCCCCTCAGTAAATAGCAATCAAGAGCTCTGAGAGGCTTTGGACAGGGACTAGAACTATAATTTGTCAGACACAGAACTTGAACCCAGATCTTCCTGACTTCAAGGTTAATTCTCTGTCCCCTATGTCATTCTCAACCTCAATGATGTTATTGTTCATCATATGTCTTGGAAGAGGACCAACAACATCATGGATGATTCTGTGACTTAAACATGGATTGGATTTAAGTGAGCCAGTGTTGCCCAAAGTCATCAGCCTCACTCTTTCTTCCAGAATCATCAAAGTCCAGTGGCAAGACAAGAGTCAAAATGACTTACGGTAGCCTGGGATGCAGTAGATTATTTTGGTGTCTTCAATGTCTTACCAAGCTTCTAAGCACTCCACAGTGCCTGCATCAGCTGCCTTCATGGCTGTTGGGAAAAAAAAAATGTTCTCATCTGCCCTTCCACCAGGGAAAGTCTTCATGTGCTTGGGGTAGACTCTGCCTAACATACTGACAGGTTTGAGGGCTATTGATTATCCTCAACCTGTTTTAGCCCATCTGTTGAGACAGTTTTACCAGGGCGAGTCCACTGCACATGCTACAGTTACTTGGATCCACAGGTGAGAATTGGGTGAGAGGTGGACACCCAAGGTGGATGAGCAGCCCTGCAAGGAGCTTGCCAAACCCTCACATCAATCATATTAGTCCTCCCTGAACACCCCCCAAACACTCCCTCAATAATACCAGGACCCAGGAGACTTTGACGGTCTGAAAAAAGAAAGCAAAGTATAGATCTCCAAGCATACCTTGTATAGTTCGTAAGTTATTTAGGCTCTCTGAGCACCAGTTTAAACAATCATAAAATGGAGTTGAAATGAACTAGATGTACTCAAGGTATAAATTCAGTCTAACTTCAAACGAATTTATTAAGCCCCTCCTATGAGCATAGCTTGTTGTTGGGTGATGGGGATACCACGATAAAATGAAAAACAATCCTTCCTCCCCAGTCACTTATTGTCTATCAGGATGATAGAAAATATCAACAGAAAAGTATGCAGATAATTATTTGAGTAATGAGAAAGCACCATCAGTCTTTGCCCTCCAGGAGCTCATAATACATTCGACTGTAACCATATCCCAACATCATGATGTCATTGGTCCTCTTTCAAAGTAAAGGATGCACAACAACAATAGATACCTGAGGTAAACCTTGAAGGGAGGTAAAGATTCTAAAAGGAGAAGGTGGGGCTCTGAATGGAAAGAGAGCCGACCAGGATTGTACTGGTCAACATTTAACATTGGCTTTTTGGAAGGCAAACATCCACAAGACACACTTCAAAACTATTATACAGTATTAACATTTTCTCAATCACTTTCTTAAGCCTAGTCAACCAACAAACTAATGAACCTAGTCCTGAAATCACCTGATGATTTCTTATCCTTACACTGAAAATTCAACAGTAGACTCTCCAGTGTTTTGATCTGGCTTTAGCCTACTCCCTGAGTCAGACTCACCTCCAATCTGAGTTTCTTATTTGTCAGCCTGAGCCTTTTCTACCCTCTCCCCCAGATGCTGCCCACATGCCCTATTTACTCCCCTTCCAAACAGAGCCTCGTAAGATGAGATGAACCTCATTGGGCCTGGAGTTTGGTTTGGAGACAGATGCAAGAAAATGTCCATCCTCCATATCACTATTGAAATCTGAGCTCAGAGGCTTCGGTGTAAAAAGAGCAAATGAATGAAGAGTCCTGGAAAACTTTCCCCCTCTCTCCCAACATGTCAACACTGAATAATAAGATCTTCGCTTTAAAATAGCAGTTTCCTTCCAAAGAGGTCCTGAGCATTTTACAGATATTATCTCATTTATTGCCACACCATCCTCAGGACTTGGCTAGTAGACTGGGGTGGGGGTGGGAGGACAGGGAAGGAAAAAGCAGAGCTGATTATTCTAGTACCATTTGACAATTGGAGAAACTGAGGTCCGGGGAGGCTAACATCAAACAAGACTGCACACATTAGAAAGTGATAAAATTGGGAGTTGAACCCACCTGTCTAAGGAGAAGCTAGAGGACAACAGAGCAAAGATCTGAATTCCAAATCTCTGAATCCAAATTTAGACAACTTTTGATTGCAGGGCAATGTTTCTCCAACTGGTTGGGGAAACTGAAAGCTTGGGAGATTGTGTGATTGAGTCCACACAGAGTCTTTCCTAACATCCCATAGTTGTCAACTACATCAAAACATAGGATAAGGAGGTGTCTGTTTCAATGCACTCTGCCCCAGTCAGACCACATCTATAGTGTTACTCTCCCTTCCAGCTTTGGCTAACAGGAAAGACACTGACCTGCTGGAGAGTGTCCAGAGAAAAAGTCCATGATGATGAAGTGCCTTGGATCCAAGCTGCAGGGGGAACAATGGAACGAGCTAGGAATGTTTAGCTTAGAGGATACTTGGGGGTGGGGGTGGGGGAGATGATAGTGGACTTCAAGTATATGAAGGGTTGTTATGTCAAAGACTCGCTCCTCTTGGCTCTAGAGAGAACTTGAAACAACAGTTACAAGTTGTAGAAGGGCTGATTTAGGCTACTGTGAAGATAAATTTGGCCAATGATCAAAGCTGGCTCAAAGGGAAGTGGGTTGCCTTGGGAGGTAATGGTTTTGTCTTCCTTGGAATCCCTCTAGTTAAGGATGCTGTAGTGGGATTTTTTGTTTCGGCAAGATTTGGACAAGGTGGTGTCTGAGGTCCTAGCTAGCCTTGAGATGCTGCGATTCTGCAATTCATACACAAGGGTGCTGAAATGTCAAGTTCCATGACACAATCCAAATCTGTGAGCGCCCACACATGTGCATACAGAGAGAGAGAGACAGACACAGACACAGAGACAGACACAGAGACAGAGAGAGACAAACAGACAGAAACAGAGAGAGACAGACAGACAGAAACAGACAGACAGCCAGACAGAGACAAAAAGACACTCTGCCTGCGTGGGAACAAAGTGCTCCCCTCTTTGAAGCCGGGCAGAAAGGATGGGGATAAGGAACACTTTGCTAGCCATTAGCAATGCCCCACAGCAGAAAGGGCTGCCTCCACAGGAGGTCTTCAAACAAAGGCTGGATCACCACAGGTGGAAGATGCTGCCACGCAGATTCCTGTTCAGGTGCCCTTGGATTCAATGACCACCGAGGTCCATTCTAACTTGGTGATTATTTGGCTCCATGGTAGTGCTATTTAGTGAGCTCAGGAGCACGGCAGGCAGGTGTGCTTAACCTGGTGGAACCAGGAGCCAGGGCCGGTTAATAATCAATAGACAATTAGTGAACATAAACAGCTCTCAGGGTCCACAGAGCCAGATGGGTGTAATAAGATATTTATTGCAGGTTATGGCCAGACAAATTGATCATTACCTGTATTTACTTTTAAAAGCATTCAGATCAAAGCTAAATACACTGGGGTTACTGGTCTCTAAGGAGCAGATCCTGTAAAGGCCCTGATGAAATATGCCTTAAACTTCACACTGAGAGTAATAAATGAGGGAATGTGTGTGTGTGTGTGTGTGTGTGTGTGTGTGTGCACTTGTGCATGTGTAACGTGCGAACATATATTCTGTGATCCTCTGTTGAATGCGACGAAGGAATATAGCACCGGAAAGCTGGAAAGGTCTACCACAGCTCCCTCATTTTACAGACAAGGAAACTGATGCCAAGTGATATTACATGACTTTCTTGATATCACAAAGACGATATGGAATAGAACCAGGATTTGAAAGCAGGTCATAGATTTAGAGCTCTGAAGAGATCACGAGTGCCACCAAGCCTACCCCTCTCCACATTTACAAGTGAGGAAACTGAGGCAGAGAGAGATGAAATTAATTGTCCAGTGTCACACAGCTAGAAAAGGGTCTGAAGCAGGATTTGAACCCAGGTCCTATCAACTTTAAATCCAGTGCACTGTCCATCACACCATGGCATTGCTCAAACTCCAAAGCCAGCTCTCTTTTCAGTGAGCTGGATGTATAGGGTGTGTGTGTGTGTGTGTGTGTGTGTGTGTGTGTGTGTATGTGTATGTGTGTGTGAGGAAGAGAGAGATGATAGATGAATAGATGGATGACAGATAAATAGATATAAAAATAAATAGTTGGATAGGTAGATAGACATATAGATAGGTGATGAACAGATTATATATGTATATGTAAAACAAACACTACATATATATATATATATATATATATATATAGAGAGAGAGAGAGAGAGAGAGAGAGAGAGAGAGAGAGAGTTGTGTATATGGATGGATAAACAGATGATATGTATAGATAAATAGATGATATATTTGCTGTTGCAGTAGTAGTTCAATTGTTTTTCATTCATGTCCAACTCTTCATAACCCCATTTGGAATTTTCTTGGCAAAGATCCTGAAGTGGTTTGCCATTTCCTTCTCCAGCTCATTTTACAAGTGAGGAACTGATGCAAACAGGGTTAAGTGACTTGCCCAGGGTCACATAGCTAATATCTGAAATGTTTTAGGTCACATTTGAACTCAGATCCTCTTGAGTTCAGGATCAGCACTCTATCCACTATGCTACCTAGCTGCCCTTAGATTAGAGATAGAGATAGAGATAGAGATAGAGATAGAGATAGAGATAGAGATAGAGATAGAGATAAATAGATGGATAGAGATAGACAGACAGACAGACAGATAGATAGATAGATAGATAGATAGATAGATAGATAGATAGATAGATAGATAGATAGATAGATAGATAGATGGATGGATGGATGGATGGATGATAGATGGTAGATAGACACATATATAATAATAAAGCATATGTGTGTATATGCATAAACAAATACTTTTGTTGCGTTTATGTATAATATATATTTAATGCATTTGGATGCTCCGATTTCTTTCTTTCGTTCATATGAATGATGCTTTATCTTTGCTTTTTGCTTGGTAACATCAACAATAGGCATGTATTTTTAGGCAAACATTTTTAGGTTTATAAAACACTTTATATACATATTTGAACCTCATAATAACCCTTCGAGGCAGTTACTACAAGTATTAAGTATCTCCTTCTTACAGATGAGGAAACTGAGGCTCAGAGCCATTACATGATTTGTCCATGTTCCCATAGATAGTAAGGGATCAATAGAGGGAAGATATGCACCCAGGTCTCACTTACCCAAAGTTTAGGGCTCTTTCTAGTACAACACACTGTCTTAAAAAAAAAAAAAAAAACTCCCAACAACAACACCCTGCCCCCGCCAAAAAAAAAAAAAAAAAAAGAAAAACCAACATTGGGAGCCATACTAATTCATGAAGATAACAATTAATCCAATGAGATCAAGGTCAAATGAGATAATGTATACAAAGCATTTTGTACACATTGCCATAATAACTGTCATTCATATAGCCACTTAAAGTTGGCATGGTGCTTTGCAGGGTATCCTCTCATTTGAGCCCCATAACACCCTTGTGAGGGAGGTACTAGAGTTATTACTGTCACCATTTTATAGATGCAGAAACCAAGGCTCAGGAACAACTAAGTAGTTTTCTACTGGTCACAGGTATATTAGCTAACAGATATATTAGATAATCAGATAATTGCCCCATGAGGTTTGGGGTTCCCCCACGTTGGAGGTCTTCAAGGAATAGCTGGATAGCTACATGTGGGGTATAGTCTTGAGACAGTTTTGAATCAGGTGCAAGTTTGGCTAGATCTAGACTTCTGGAGTCCCTTCTAGCCCTGAGATTCTATGAAATTGGGGTAGGGGAAGGGGGGAGCAAGAGAAAGAGAGAGGAGGGAGAAATATGGAGAAGTCTAGAATCTTCTACATTTCCACATTTCTTGGGATTCCATGGCTTGATGGTGTTGAAAGATGAATCTGAGTGTTATGGATAGGTACTGGATTTGTGGTTTCACTTCTAGAGGGTACTCTCAGATGAGGCAATGCTGTCCATTCACTCCCATCAGCACCTTCTCTGTAGTTTTTAAGCTAAGTAACAGAGGCACAGAGAGGTTAAATAACTCACCTAGGGTTACACAGCCAGTAGGTAACAGATACAACACTTCAACCCATTTGTTGACTCAGAAACAGGCTCTCTATCCAACACACCAAGGTGCCTCTCATACTGGATATAGGCATATATTTAAATATAATATATAATTAAAGCTCTCCTAATTATCACATAATTGTCATATATCAAGCATGTAGTGTTGTCATCTTTATCATATAATTATTATATATTTAAGACAACTAGGTGGCACAGTGGATAGAGTGCTGGGCCTGGAGTCAAGAAGACCTGAGTGCAAATCCAGCTTCAGCTACTTACCAGTTGTGTGACCTTGGGCAAGTCACTTAACCTCTGTTTGCCTCAGTTTCCTCAACTGTAAAATAAAGATGATAATAATAGCACCTATCTCCTGGGGTTGTTGTGGGAATTAAATGCGGTCATATTTATAAAGCACTTAGCACAATGCCTGACACATAGTAAGTGCTATATACATGCTAGCAATAAGAAAGATAATGAAGTGTATATATATATGTATATATACACATGTGTGTATGATAGGTATGTGGGTATGTGGGTATGTGGCACAGCTAAGTGGTGCATAAGACAGCATTGGCTCTGGACTCAGGACTCTGGTACGCACCTGAGTTCAAATCTGGCCTCAGGCACTTACTAGCTATGTGACCCTGGGCAAGTCACTTAACTCTCCAAAAAGTCAAGTCTGAACAAGTCACTTACCTCCAAAAAAAAAAGTCTATGTTCCTCACTTTCTTGACCTGTTAAAAAGGGACCAAAAAGGCAATGGACTTGAAGTCTTGAATGGGTACATATACATATATGCGCATATACAGATATATGTATACATGTATTTACATGCATGTGGTGGCTATGTATGTATATATGTGCCCATGTGTGTGGTAGCTATATGCGCATACCTGCACGTGTTATGGTAGCTATAAGATATGTATACACATATATATCCACATATATACACTGTGTATATATGGTAGCTATATACAGATATAGATATATGGTAGCTATGTTTCCCTAGAAAACGTGTCCCACCATTGGATCATAGATATTGCATTAGAAGGAAGATAGATATTTCCTACCCCAATTTCATTTTACAAATGAGGAAACTGAGGCATACAAAATTTAAGTGACTTTCCTAAAGTTACACAGGTAGTAAAAGGTAGAGCTAGCACTTGAACCCAGGTCCTTGAACTGTGTATGAGTGTGTGTGTGTGTGTGTGTGTGTGTGTGTGTGTGTGTGTGTGTGTGTGTGTGTGTGTGTGTAAAGGAGTCTGACCTCAATGGGGCAACTCTTGAGGATTCCATGGACCTGCCCGCACTGACAGCAGCCCCTAGAGGAAAGGCACCATCCTTGCCAAATCCACTTTCCTCTGTCAGCCCTCACTTCTCTGATTTTGATCATCACCTTCTTTTCTAAGCCAGGAAGATTTCAACAGAGGAAACCCAATCCCTCTGACCAAAGCCTCCTCACTCTGGATGTGTTCAGCTCCCTCCATTGATTGGAAGTTTGCAGATCAAACAGACCTGCTGTTCTCTACTGCATCAGAAGTTGAAAGGAGCTGGGGAGGAGGGAGGGAGGGTGGCGGGCAAGCAAAGGGAGTCAGCTCCAGATGGGGATGAGTGGACTGGAAGCCTAGTTTCCTGCCCCCACCCCCCGGCCAAGTGTGGGGTGATATGTCCAGTTTGGATTCAGCAGAGATGTCATTTCTCATTGGATTCTGGTCTTTGATGAAGGGAAAGAGAACAGAGGAGCTACAGAGAAGTTCCAGAATAGCAGCCCCCTAAAATAGAAATCTAGCATTTCCTCTGTGCATATGTTTATCAAGTGAAGTCAGTTGGTTCAGATACAATATTTTTTCCAAGTCCTGCAACACCATAGCTGATGAGGACCATAGAATTTAGATGGATACACAAACAGATAGATAGATGTGTATGGATAGATGGATGGATGGATGGATGGATGGATAGATAGATATGTAGTTAGGTAAACAGACAGATATATATATATATATATAGAGAGAGAGAGAGAGAGAGAGAAAGAGAGATAGAAATGTGCATATATAGAGATACATGTCTATAAGCATGTAATCTACATATATGTGCACATGTGACCACATGAATATGCACACTATGTGAATGTGTATGCTTTTATACATGTGTGTATACTACATATGTATACATATAGGTGTGTGTATAGCTATATATAAAATATGTAAAACTACCATGGTTTCCCAGTTTTTAAATATATATAATATACATGTATACATACATGCATATGTATAAATGTGTATATGATCTATAGGGTATTGTACATAAGCATAGATATGCTTCTTGTCCTCAGTAGGTCACAAGCTCCTCTGTACCAGGAACTTACATTTATTGTACTTGTATTTTCGTCATCTGGCATGATGTCTGGTCCAGAGTAGATTTTTAAATGCTTGTTGAACTGAATTTAATTAAATTACAGAGTCAGGGAACTTCAGAGCAGAAAGAGATCTTAGAGTTCACTAAACCTTTGAGCATTTATTAATCCCCTACTATGAGCCAAGTACAATGGAAGGCGTTGGAGATAAAGCCCAATCCCTTCATTTTACAGATGAAAAACTGGGACCCAGGGAGGGGATCATTTGTTCAAGATCAATCATGCTGGGGCTGGCTCACGTCAGCAACTAGCAGGGCCAACAAGACCCAGGCCACCTAAAATAAAATTAAAATTAAGTGTAAAAAAAATTTAGAAGAGCTTAACTACATATTTGTTTGGGTGGCTGGGTGGTGCAGCAGATAGAGCACTGGGCTTAGAATATGGAAGGCTCATCTTTGTGAGTTCAAATCTGGTCTCAGACACTTATTAGCTGTGTGACCCTGGGCAAGTCACTTCAACCTGATTGCCTCAGTTTCCTCATCTGTAAAATGAGCTGGAGAAGGAAACGTCAAACCTCTCCAATATCTCTGCCAAGAAAACCCCAAGTGAGGTCACAGAGTCAGACATGATTAAACAACAACACCATTATTGGGACAAGAGTAACTGATAAAAATAGGAGAGGATTTTGAGCTCCACTTCTATTTAACTGAGTTCTATTTATTGGGTAAGGAAAGTGTCATATAAACCATTAAGCAAGATAGCAATATGTGTCAATATATTTGAGAATTTCTAAGCAGGAAGGAACCTTAGAAATCATCTCTGAGACAATGAACTCCCTGAGTGCAGCAATCATGTTTTACCTAAATTTTCTTTCGTTCTTCTACAAGGCTTAAAGCTGGTGTTGTACCCAGTAGGCATTTAATGCATGTTTGTTGAATGAATGAATAGCTTTAGTCAAACCCCCTCATTTTTTATGAAGAAACTGAGTGAGGTTTCCAATAACAGAGCAAGAATATAGAATTGACTCCCAGGGCAGTAAAAAGTTCCTGATGACTCAAAAGATCTGATTTTCCTTTTCTGGGGAATCAGGTGATCCCCACAAATGAAAATGAGAAGTATAAATTCACTGCCATTTTCCAAGATCTCAAAGCACATGAGAACAACTAAGATTTTTTTTTTTACATTTAGAGTAAATCTTACCCAACATAGCTCCACAGAGACTCAAAGGACCACAGTCCAGATGTCTGAAAGACACCTTAGAGATCACTTGGTTTGATCCCTTCATTTTCTAGAAGAGGGAATTAAGGCCCAGAGAGATGAAATGACCTTGGTTCAAGGTTACACAGGTCTTTCCCATACATCACCTTTACTCATAGCCTAATAGATTGTGGGAGCAGGAAGTAGCCATGCTGGGCATTCAGCTGAGCCTCTCCACTTTACACAATGGCAAACTGAGGCTCAGTGAGTCGTCTTCCTCATCATCATCATCATTCACTTTTCCAGAGCACTTCAGGATCTGTAGAACACTTGACATCCATCACCTCTTTTGAGCATACAACCATCCTTCGGATTAGGAGTCTGGGGTCCAGAGCTGTGACTTCATTAGAACTTCCCTTCAGGAAATTCCCTCTACTAATGCAGATCAAAGACTGCTCTACAGCTAATATAGTCTTAGAGGATTGCCAGGTTACTGCCTGAGAGGACATGGCCAACATCACCCCGACTGGTGTGTCACAGAGACAGAACTTTAATCCAAATCTTCCTGATGCCGGAGCTGACTCCTTGGACACTACACCACAATGCCCTTCTGTGAGGTAATTATTAATAATCCAGTAGTAATAATAATGAATAATATTATCTAACATTTATATGATACTTACTATTTGCCAGCACTGTGTTAACTCACCCCTGAGAGATTAGTCAAATCAAATCAAATCAGCTGGCATTTCTTAAGTGCCTATTATGGGTCAAACAACAAGGAAGGGCAAAAGATAGTCCTTGATCAAAGAGGTCACAGTCTAATGGGGGAGATTACATGCAAACAAGTAGCTACGAATGAGAGATAGATAGATAGAAAGAAAGAAAGAAAGAAAGAAAGAAAGAAAGAAAGAAAGAAAGAAAGAAAGAAAGAAAGAAAGAAAGAAAGAAAGAAAGAAAGAGAGAGAGAGATAAATAGACAGATGATAGTCAGGTAAGTATATAGGTAGATAGATGGATGGATGGATGGATGGAAAGAGAGAGATTGGAATGGATGGATAGACAGAAAGAGTTAATAGAAATAGGAAAAAAGAGAGATAGGGATAGGTGGATAGATAGCTAGAAAGAGAAATAATAGAGATGATAGACAGATACACAGATAGATAGATAAATAGACGATAGATAAATGACATATGGATAAAGAAAGGCAGAGGTCTGAATATATAGACAGAAAGATAATAGATATAGATATAGATGACAGCAAGAGGGGTATAGAAAGACAAAAGGAGGGATAGAGAGATATATAGATGATAGAGGATAATGGATAAATATGTGGATAGATATACAATTAAATATTGAAATGCTATAGCTATCAAGATATATATTAATATATGGAATAAATTAATATGTACAGGGTAAATATATATATACACACATACATACATTTCTCACTTAACATAAGTAGACTCCCCTTCCCCCCAGGGCTCCCGGTGCCCTGCTCCTCTTCATGGTTCTATGGCCCCACAGCCCAAGTGGCTTCAGTGTCTGGAGCCCCATGTAAAGGAAGAATTCTGTCTGTCTGTCTGTCTGTCTGTCTACCTATCTATCCCTATCTCTGTCTCCATCTATATACACGCAGATATACAGGCTAAATGGCAGATAATCACCAGAAGGAACGCACAAGATGGAGGAGGAGTGGGAAAGGCTTCCTGCAGAAGTTGCAACTCTGGATGAAATTTGAAGAAAGCCAGGAGGAGAAAGCAGAGAGGAGGAGGGAGAGGGTTCCAGATGGGGATCAGTCAAGGAAAAACTCTTTGAGATGGAGGTTCTTGTGTGAGGCACGGCCAGGAGGCTAGCAGCAGTGGATGAGGAAAGAACCTAGAGCAGAGAGGTAAGGGGACTTAACTCCCTCCAACTCAATTCTTGACCCTTGCCTTCTGTCCAGTCTGCCATGAGTCCCTCCTTCCTCCCCCAAGAAAGGAAAGGAAAGGAACTTTGTTCAAGGTCACCCAGATGAAGCTAGCCATACTCATCCTGGACACTGAGGGGTATTTGGGACGGCCAAAGCCCAAACCTCCTATTTGGACTAGGTGAAATTTACAATGTCACACTCAGACCCCATGGGATCTCCTAGACACGGCAGAAGGGAAGTCCAGATGGGAGGCTGCATTTATCCACCCTGCTCCCCGCAGCTTCCAAGTTCAGTGTTAGCAGCCTTGCATCCCCAATAGCATAGTGCTGCTATGAGTGGGATTCCAGAATGACTAGGGAGACCAGCAGCCCAACTAAGGCAGCTTCCTGAGCCTAATTTGAAAATGAATGATGATTCCCATTTTAAACAAATCACACTAATGGCTGTTTAGCTCATACATAACTTTATAAAACAAAACTCTGTTTGTGAATCCCCAACGAGCCTGGGGATTGATTAATGCTAATGGTTTTTTTTTCCTCACCAGCTGTGAAAAGGCATTTTCCATAATTTACCTGTCATTACAATGCAAAGGATTTATAAAATACACAAGCACTCCCCCCTCCACACACATTCACATACACACATATAACATGCATAGGGATAGGTTGGTGGCCCGCATAGGCCTGACAAAATAGATGGTCTTGTTCTGGAGAGGGAGGAGAAGAAGAAGGAGAAAAAGAAGGAGGAGGAGGGGGCGGAGAACATTAGAGAATAATAGGTAGCATTCATATAGGACTTTAATGTTTATAGATGACTTTATAAATATTCTCATTTGATCCTCACAACAAGCCTGGGAGGCTGGAACTATTATTCTCTCCCCATTTTACATGTAGGGAAATTGAGGCACCTCAGTTTTCTCTCAAGGCAATGGTCATGTGACTTGCCCAGGATTCCTCAGCCAGTCACTATATGAGACAAGATTTGAACTCATGTCTTCCTTATTCCAGATGTAGCATTTTATTCACTGCTCTCCCTAGGTAGACAATGGCTTTTTCATAGCCCTTTTCTATATGAACTCCATCCAAAATGAAGATAATAATGGCAGTAGCAGCAGCAGCAGCAGCAGCAGCAGCAGCAGCAGCAGTAGTAGTAGTAGTAATAATAGTAGTAGGCAGTAGTGATGGTGGCATGCTGCTGCTGCTGGTAGGAATAAGAATAGCAGCAGTAGCCACCAAAAGTACAGAAAGATAAGGGCTCTGGATGTAGTTGTTGTTGAGTCATTTCAGTTGTGTCCAATTCTTCATGACGCCTTTTGGGATGTTTTTGGCAAAGATACTGGAGTGGTTTGCCATTTTCTCCTCCAGCTCACTTGATAGATGAGGAAATAGAGTTAAGTGACTTACCCAGGGTCACATAGTACGTATGTGAGGCAGAATTTGAACTCAGATCTTCCTGATTCCAAGCCTAGTGCTCTATCCACTGTACCATCTAGATGTCCCTAGGGGTTGAGCTTGTAGACAGATTAATGCTTTGCAAGGGTATGGTAGAAATCACCAACCAAACAACTAAAAAGATCTGATCAAACGATAAGAATTATGCCCTAGAAGATCACCCTCCTTCAAAAAATAAGCAAATATACCTTTGAGAATATGTCAAATAAACTGCACCAAAAGCAGTGTCAGATAGAAATGTCCACAATCACTGGGAAAAGTGAATAAGATTCTCAAAAGGTATCATCTGGGTGGCCCTGTGGAGAGAAGCCTTTAGGTTAGGAAGACATCATGTCTCAGACACTTCTCAGATGTGTGATCCTAGGCAAATCACTTAATTTCTGTGAGCCTCAGTTATCTCATCTGCAAAATGGGGATAATAATGGCACCCATCTCCGATGGTGGCTGTGAGGATCAAATTATACAAAACCCTTTAAAGTGCTATATAAATGTAGCTGTTGATGGTGGTGGTGGTGATGATGATGTTGCCATTCTGAATGTTCATCAGCTGCAAACCATATGGAATAGCAGTCTTTCAAAATATAGAAGAGGAACTGGTTAAGGTTGTCCCTATTGTTCTGTCTGTTGCAGGAGTGGTCAGTCCCAAAGATGCTTGCAGCAAGCTTTTAAAAGATAAACATTCATCCCAATGCTTTTTTACTATTACAAAAATAAAGCTTCTATCGTTCACTGAAGAAGCCCCCAGAACTTTAAACATAAGAGAATAATGGCAAAGAATTGGAAATCGAGGGAATGCCCATCAATAGGGGAATGGCTAAACAAGTTGTGGTATATGAATGTAATGGAATACTATTGTGGTGCAAGAAACGAGCGGGAGGAGTTCTGAGAAACCTAGAAGGACTTACATGAACTGATGCTGACTGAGAGGAGCAGAAACAGGAGAACATTGTACACAGTAACAGTAACATTGTGTGATGAACAATGGGGATAGACTTGGCTCTTCTTAGCAGTGCACCGATCCAAAACAGTTTCAAAGAATTCATCCTAGAAAATGATCTCAACATCCAGAAAAAAGAACTCTGGATTCTGAATGCAGATTGAACCATACTGTTTCTACTCTTGGACTGTTTTTCCCTTCTTTTTTGAGGTTTTTCCCTTGTGCTGTGATTCTTGTTTCACATGATGACTAATGTAGAAATATGTTTAATGTGATTGTACATATACAACCTATATCAAACTACTTTCCATCTTGGGGAAGAGGGAGGGAAGGGAGGATGGGAAAAAATTTGGAACTAAAAATCCTGTGAAAACAAATGTTGAAAACTATCCTTATATGTAACTGGAAAACAATAAAATACTTTAAAAAACCATAAGAGAATAATAACACAATAGTGACTGGTCTCAGGATTATTTCTAGCTCAACTTCATTTTAGAAAATAAGAAAATTCAGATGAAAAATCATAAGATAAAATAACTAGCTGTCATTTTCATAATGTTTTAATATTTGGAAAATACTTTATGTACATTATCTTATCTCATCCTCACAACAAACATTTGAGATTGGTGCTATTATCATCCCCATTTTACAGAAAAGAAAACTGAATCTCAGACAAGTCAAATTAACAAATATTTATTTAGCATGTACTATGTGCCAGGCAGTGTGCTAAGTGTGGAAGATACAAAGAAAGGCAAAAAAAAGCCCTCTCCTCTTAAGGAGCTCACCCTCTAATGGGAGAGAAAACATACAAATAAGATCAATAGAAGCTAAATTGGAGATAATCAGCAGAAGGAGAAATTCCTATTAAGGGAGATTAGGAAAAGCTTCTTGTAAAAGGCAGGGTTTTCGATGAGACTTGAAGTCAGAGAGATGAGGAGAGGTCTAGGAGGGAGGGGGAAGTCAGAGAAAATGCTCCAGAATGGGGAGATGATGTTTCTTATAACTATCTTATCCAATGAGATAATATTTGTAAAAAGTGATGGGCACAGAGTAAGTAGACTCCTTCATTCATCCCGATCCTTCTCCTCCCTTGTGGCATCACCAAACCGCCAAGTCCCCAAAGCTGAGAAAGGTGTAAGAAGGCTGGGGACTTTGGGAGAGGCCAGGTTATAGAGGGCTTTGAATGCCAAACAGAAGCTATTTCTAAGTGTCTTGTCACACAGCTAGGAAGTATAGAAAGTGGAAATTTGAGCCCAGGTCTTCCTGATTCCAAGTCTAGAGGGAGACACTTTCATTACCCCAAGCTGCTTGATTTTGTTCTTTAATCTCAATTCAATTCAAGAAACATTTCATAGAGGATCTGGGGCAGCTAGGTGGCACAATGGATAGAGCACTGGCCCTGAAGTTGGGAGGACCTGAGTTCAAATCTCACCTCAGATACTTACTAGCTGTATGACCCTGTGCAAGCCACTTAACCCCAACTGCCTTAAACATACCAGGCTATCTCCAGTCATCCTGATGTATATTTTGCTACTGGATCCAGGAGGTTCTGGAGGAGAAAGTGAAGTTGGTGACCTTGCATAGCCCTCCTTCACTTAAATCCAATTCACTGCAAGTGATGAGATCACCCCGATGCCATGGTCCTCTTTGAGAATGAAGGACAAACAACAATCTTAGAACATCTACTAAATGGAGGCAAAGAGGCATAGTTTTTTGGGGGTGGTGTATAGAGACCCAGACTCAAAGCCAGGATAACCTGAGTTCAAGATCTATCACACAGGGCAGCTAGATGGCACAGTGGATAGAGCATTGGCCCTGGAGTCAAGAGTACCTGAGTTCAAATCTGGCCTCAGACATTTAACACTTACTAGCTGTGTGACCCTGGGCAAGTCACTTAACCCCAATTGCCTCACTAAAAAAATAAAAATTAAAAAAAAAAAGATCTACCATTGACACATATTGGCTATAAAACCTTGGGCAAGTTTGCCAAACTCTAGGTAGCTCTCTCTTAGGGGCTAATCTGCATTTTAGGTAAAGGGTTTTTCCTCATCTGGGAGTCCCTCATACCAATGACATCGCAAATCTAGTCCTTATCCTCTGTGTGGAAGGCACTCTGCTAAGAACTGACATGGAAAGGGAGTTTGTCATATTTGGAAAACATTTCCCCTGTATTTCAGATTCTAACATTAGAGTAGGAATGAACCTTAAAACCATCCAGTTCAACTTCATTTTACAGATGAGGAAATTTAGAGTGTGTCCCCAGGTTGCACAGTTAATAGTGGCAGAACTAGGATTTGAACTGACACCCTCTGGACCACAAAAGCAATACACTTCCCACTGCACCACACTGCCTATGCAGAATCTTATTTGGGCTTTATAACAATCCCATGTCATAAGTGCTACTCTCCTAATCCCTGTGTCTTCCACCTTCATCCATTTAGCAAGAAAATGAAATTGATTGTCCTGTGACAATCATGGTGGGGTGGTAGTGGTGGCAGTCCTCTTTTTAGTCATTGCTACAGAGATTCTTCAGAAAGGCAGAGGATTTGGGCAAGGGCTGTTAACTCCAGAAGAAATGCAAGGAGGAGAACAGAGGTCTGTACACAACATTTGTCAATGTGATCAAAGCCTTTGATACTATCGGTTATGAGGACTTGTGGAAAATCATCGCAAAATTTGGTTGCCTGGAGAAGTTCATCAGTATTGTATGTCAGTTCCATGGCATGCTTGCACAGGTTCTGGATAATGAACAATGATCTCTCACTTTCCCAGTCACCAATGGAGTAAAGCAAGACTGTGTGCTTGCTCCCATGCTTTTTAGCATATTTTCAGCAATGTTGTCAGATGGCTTCAATGAGAATGAAAATGATGTAAAGGTCAGCTACCACACTGACAGTAAATTATTTATTTTGAGAAGGCTACAAGCCAAGACTAAAGTGGAGGGAAAGTTGGTGAGCAAGTTTTTGTTCACAGATGATTATGCATTCAATGCAGCCTCTGAGGCTGAGATGCAATGATATATAAATTAATTCTCTGCTGCTCGTGCTGCTTTTGGACTAACAACACCAAGAAAACAGAGGTTCTCCACCAGCCAGCATCACACCATCCGTATGTGGAACCACTGGTTACAGCAAATGGAGAAATAATGAATGCTATGGTTAAGTTCACCTACCCTGGAAGTATACTTTCCAGGGATGTACTCATTGATAATGAAGTTTACCCATGCATTACCAGAGTTAGCTTAGAAAGAAAGTGTATAATGCAGAAATATGTTTAATGTGATTGTACATATATAACCTATATCAGATTACCTGCTGTCTTGGGGAGTGAGGAGGGAGGGGAGTTAAGGAGAAAAATTTGAAACTAGAAATCTTATAAAAACAAATGTTGAAAACTATCTCTAAATGTAACTGGAAAATAATAAAATAAAATACTTATATGGTTAAAAAAAGAAAGTATAGAAAAGAAGAGGTATTAGACTGCCTTCTTTTTTTATGTATAAGGTATTTTATTTTTTTCCGATGCATGTAAAGATAGTTCTCATCTTTTGTTTATACATGCTTTACAATTTCAGATTTTTCTCCCTCCCTCCCCTCCCTCCCCCCTCCCCTAGACAGCAGGTAATCTGATATAGGTTATATCTATATATCTCTATACATATAGATATAGATATAGATATACACACACACACATATATATATATACACATAATAACATTAATCCTATTTCTGCATTAATCCTGTTACAAGAGAAAAAATCAGAGCAGTGATGCAAAACCTCAAGATAGAAAAAAAAAACAACAGCACCCAAAACAAAAGAAATAATATGGTTCAATCAGCATCTATACTCCACAGTTCTTTCTTTCTTTTTCTTTCTTGGATTTGGAGATCCTCTTCTATCATGAGTTCCCTGGAACTCTTCTGTACCATTGCATTGGTGAGAAGAATATAGTCCATCACAGTAGGTCAACACTCAATGTTGATGATACTGTGTATAATGTTCTTCTGGTTCTGCTCATCTCACTCATCATCAGCTCACGTAAGACCCTCCAGGTTTCTCTGAACTCTTCCTGCTCATCATTTCTTACGGCACAATAGTATTCCATTGTATTCATATACCACAACTTGTCCAGCCATTCCCCAATTGATGGGCACCCCCTCAACTTCCAATTCCTTGCTACCACGTAAAGAGCAGCTATAAATATTTTTGTACATGTGGGTCCCTTTCCCCCTTCCATGATTTCTTTAGGCAAAAGACCTAAAAGTGGGATTGCTGGGTCAAAGGGTATGCACAGCTTTATCGCCCTTTGGGCATAATTCCAAATTGCTCTCCAGAATGGTTGGATCAGCTCACAGCTCCACCAACAATGCATTAGTGTTCCAATTTTCCCACAGCCTCTCCAACATTTATTATCTTCCTTTTTTGTCATTTTAGCCAATCTGATAGGTGTTAGGTGGTACCTCAGAGTAGACTGCCTTCTAAAGCCAAGGTTCTGACCTCATTGTTGTATGCTCCAAAATCTGGACAGTATAGCAGCGCCACACCAGGAAACGGAATCACTTCCATTTGAATTGTCTTAGGAAGATTCTGAAGATCAGCAGGCAGGATAAGATAACAGCCACTGAGGTTCTCTCTTGAGTTAAACTGCCAAGCATTCAAACTCTGTTGCAGAGAGTACAACTCTGATGGTTGGCCATGTGAATTGAGTGCCAAACTTATGCTTGCCTGTTTTACAGAGAACTCACATAAGGCAAGCTCTCGCATGGAGGTCAGAAGAAGCCATACAAGGACACTCTTAAGGTCTCTTTGAAGAGCTTTTGAATCAATTGCATGACATAAGGGACACTGGCAAAGGACTGCCCAGTATGGCATACCCACACTAAAGGTGTTGTGCTCTATAAGCAAAGCAGAATTGCAGTAGCTCAAAAGAATCAAGTGATGCGCAAATTTAGAGCCATCCCCATTCCAAATGTTCATATGGACTCTTTGTGCCCAACCTGTGCTAGACTTTTCCAAGCTCCTATTAGCCTGATCAGCCACAGTTGGACACGTATCTTGAACCCAACGTAGTGATGTCATTTTGGTCTTCTTCAAGAGCAAAGGACAACAACCAACCAACCCGGTGCCTCTTAGCCCAGCTCCTGACACATAGTAGGTGCTTAATAAATGTTTATTAACTGTTTACCTGACTATTGCATGCAGATGTTGAGAGGGATGCAGTGATAAATATAACATCACACTCCTTCAAAGAGTTCACTAATTAGGGGGCTTATACTTGCCCACAAATAACTAAGTTACAAGGCATAGAGTCTTAAGTCCAAAAAAGGATACTCAACCAAATTTCTTTGAGAATTCAGAGGAGAAAAAGATCCTGTGGGGGTTGGGGTAGAGTTGGAAGGCTTTGCAGAAGCTGTCTTATTCAACCCTATCATTTTTTATTTGAAGAGAGCAAAGCCCAGAAAGGCAATGATTTCTTAAGGTCATGAAGAAATAGAGCAGGAATTTGAATTCAGGTAAAATCCTATTTGACTTTAGATTATCTTCTCATCCATTTGTCCTCACTATACTCTCCTCTCCTCATATCCCTAATCCACTCACAGTAAGGAAAAAGAAAATGGAATGTCTGACTGGGCTGGGGGGCGGGGAATCTGAATTTAAATCCTGCTTCAGACACAAACAGTAACCTGGTGCAAGTCACATAATCTTTTAGCCTCAGTTTAGTGTTTAGTTGGTTTTATTGTTGTTTTTTCCCCCATTGAAATCTCGACAGAAGCAAATGAAAGATTTGAAAGCATTTTTTAATTCTCTGCCCCCAAACTCATTTCCTGATGTAAGTGGGCACAGTCCAAAAGGAGTTAGTAGGTCTCTCCCTCCCTTGTGTCCAAGTGCTTTCGTCCTTGTTTGTAGGGTCTTACAGGAACAGTGACAAGAGGGGACCTGCTTCTATTCAAGAGAGAGCATATAGTCTGCAAAAAGGAATGGAGACAGGCTTTGATAAAAGGAAGAGTCAAGGGAAAGAGCCCAAATGAGAAGAAGTAGCAAAAGAGATAGGGTAGACATAAGAGAAAAGAAAGAAACACTGTGCTGAGCTCATGTGTACCCAGAGACATCCTCTGAATCCACCTAGAACCCAGAAGGAAGTAGCTGATGCTAAACTAAGGCACCAAGCCCAGTGGACCTGGAGGCAGCACACAAAAGGAAAAGGAGGGGGCCATGAAGGGGCCACAATCAAAAGTAATGTAAAGGCAAAGACCCACAATATAGAACCAACCTAGACCTTTACCCTTGTGGGCTTTATGAGTTATCTGGCCTGGGTAGCTCAAGAGGCTCAGTGTTCTAACAACTCCATCGCCCAGACAGTAGGACTATAAGCTGGAAGGACTGTATATGTCTTTGTACAAGATGAAGACAGTATTCTTGACTCTTTATGGGCACAAATCAGTGTTATGATTATAGGTTGTTTGTTTTTTTTTCCTCCAGTGAATAAAAACCTCATTTATATTTAATAAGCTTGTTAGCCCAAGTGCTTGCAGTGGATTGGCAAACCCTTCCTGGACCTAAAGTAAATTAGATATTGAAATTCCCTGGGTTTCCCCAGCTGGGATCATTAGGCAGAAGAATTTTTTGAGATGCACTTCCCCATCCCCAAATATACCTGTGCTCATGTCAAGAGATAGAGTTGCTTCCACTGTTTATTTACAAGGTACTAATGAGGATCCAAAATTAAAAGAACCTTGGACATAGGCAGTCTCCCTAGAGTAGGAGCCACAGTTTCTGGGTCTGGAAAGAATAGTCAGACCCAGGTATTCTTTTGAAGACTGTCCAAACTCAATATCAGTGCAAAAGACACCAACTCCATTAAATCAAGAGTTCCTTAAGAGCACGGACTGTGTTTTGTTTTGATTATTTTTGCCTTCCTTTGTATGCCTAGTACTTGATAGGTGCTTAATGCATGACTACTTGTAGACTAATTTGAAATCGGGATTCTCTTTCAGATCTGGGTGGACTAAATCAATTGGTCAGTCAATTGGCAAGTATTTATTAAGCTTCTACTATATGCCAATGAATAAACATTTATTAAATGCCTACTATGTGCCAGACACTATGTTAAGCATCTACCAAATGCTAGGCGCTGGAGATATAAATACAAAATCTTCACCCTTGAAGAGCTTATATTCTAATAGGGAGATACAACATGTTTACCAATAAGTAAAGAGATATTTGCAAAATAAAAATCAAGCAATTTAAAGGGAAGGGGACACTAACAACGGGAAGAATCAAGAAAGGTTTCTTGAAGGAGGTGTCAGCATTTGACCAGTCCACATAAAAACAGGCATTCCACACTAGAAGGAATCATCTACTCCACACCCTTTATTTTACAAAAACTGAGATTAAAGCCTTGCCCAAAGTTACACAGGCCACGGGCAGCATTTGAACTCCAACCCTCAGATGACAAAGTTCCCCCTGTAATGGCATTGGCCTGAAATACAGAGCCATGACACGTGGCACATGTATATGGTTGCTAAATTCTTCCTTGTCCAACTCTGAGATTTGGTGGTTACAGGTTGCCCCACCCCCCACCCCCATCGAGGTCTCCGGGATCAAAGGACACCAGTGAATTACCTTCTTGAGCTGCTTAGGAGTTATACTTCAAACTTGGGATGGAGGGTTGGGATGTCAGAACAGGTAGGTCAAGAGAGCTGACCACCAGCTACTCCCTTCCTATCTCATGACCCAGCCCCTAGTGGGGACGGGATGCGGAAGACAAAGAAGCCGGCAAGCTAGAGAAGGGGGTATTTTGCTGCCGCCTGTCCCGGGCCCTTCCGTCCCTTCTGGCTTGTTTTCCAGAGACTGTCATGCTGCGGGGTGCATCCACTGCCGGGGAGCAGGAGCTGGGGGTGGGGGGCAGAGCGGGAGGGTGGGGGAGGGGGAGGAGCTGAATGGACAAAAAAAAAAAGCCCCAGCATCAAATCAATTAGCGCACGTTTTCCCTAACTTCCATGCCGGCTTTGCCTTCAATTAGCATGATCGTCCTGGGCCTTCCTCTGCAGCCCTGGAGCACGAGCAGCGGAAACTTTCTCCCTGCTTGTTTTAATCTTTCACCAAGTCCTGACTTTCGCCTCCAGCCCGTCTAATTGAAACTAATCTTCGCGGGCAGGGCCTGTCTCTTTCCCCTAATCCTCCTCTAAGGGAGCTCACATGGTCCCAATTACCGTCACACCGGGCCCTTTGATTCCCTTTCCTCCGCTCCTTCTGCCAGCCTCATTTTTGGAAAGTTTGCCTTATTAACTCCATGCTTGAGAGTTCCTGCCTGTCGCGGGCTTCTCGAGATGTTATCGCCGGCTGCCGATGGATAAGGTTTCCATGAAAGCCCCTCCTGGATTACATTTGGCAAAAAGGCGATAGAGGGCATGAGAGCCGGGAGAGGCCGGGAGAGGCCGGGGAGCCCACTAGGGATGCTGTTCATCTTGGAGCCCGGGTCCTCTTCCCTACCTGCTCCCGGGCTCTCTAGACGTGCGGGTAACAGGAAGGAGAGAAGGGCCAAAGGAAAAAGAGGACCAGGGCTCCTTGGTGTGCCCTGTCACGCTTCTCTGGGACTCAGTTTCCTTATTTGTTAAATGAGGAATTAGACGAGAACGGAAGTTCTTAACCTGGCCTCCTCAGATTCTCCCAAAATGTCCCTTGACGGTCCATGAATTAGACAGAAAAAAATATATATCTATATTTCAAAGTAATTCGTTTCCTTTCCAATCTTATGCATTTTAGTCGATGCATTTAAAAACATTATTTTGAGAAGTGATTCAAAGGCTGCCAAAGGGGTCCAAGATGAAGGGAAGGGAAGGGAAGGGAAGGGAAGGGAAGGGAAGGGAAGGGAAGGGAAGGGAAGGGAAGGGAAGGGAAGGGAAGGGAAGGGAAGGGAAGGGAAGGGAAGGGAAGGGAAGGGAAGGGAAGGGAAGGGAAGGGAAGGGAAGGGAAGTCAATAGAATTTCTCCAAGGTTCCTTCCGAGTTGGAAGCTAGCAAGTCAATTCATAAGGGAGCAAGATTGGTGTAATGACAATTAATAACAACCATAATAATAATAGTTGGAATTTGTATACAGCTCTTTAAGGCTTGCAAAGCACTCTAGGGATATTATCCCATTTGATTTGCACAACAATCCAGGGAGTAGGTATTTTTATTGTCTCCGTTTTACAGATGAGGAAACTGAGGCCAAGAGGTAAGGTGACTTACCCAGGGTCACACAGCTACTTAAGTGTCTGAAGAACGATTTGAAAGTGGGTCTTCCTAAATCCAAATCCAACACTCTTTCCACTGTGTTGAATAGATCACTGGACTTGGAGCCAGGAGCACCTGGGTTTCATCATTATGCATTTATTAAGCATTTACTCTGTTTCAGGCACTGTGCTAAACACTTTACATTTATTATCTCATTTAATCCTCAAAACAACCCTGGGAAGTGAGCATCATTATGATTCCCATTCTATAAATGAAGAAATTTAAGCAAACAGAAGTTAATTGACTTACTTAGGTTCACACAGCTGGTAAGCTCCTGAGACTAGATTTGAATTCTGGTCTTCCTGACTCTGGGCCCAGTGCTCTAAAATAAGTCCCAAAATAAGTGGTGGTCACCAGTGGACATACATGAGAGGGAGGAAATAACAAAGATAACATAGGCTCCAAGTGATATATACGCAATAGATTTAAAGTAACCTCAAAAGCAACAAGCTTAGTCTTGGAGGAAGCTAGGGGAGCTAATAGGTGAATGGAGCAAAGAGAGCATCCAGGTCACGGGAGACAACCAGTGCAAAGGCATGAAAGCAGGAGACAATATTATTTTGCGCTAGTAAATCAATGAGACCAATGTATTTGGATCACAGAGTAAATGAAAGGAGATGATATAGATATAGATATAGATATAGATATAGATATAGATATAGATATAGATATAGATATAGATATAGATATAGATATAGATATAGATATAGATATAGATATAGGTATAGGTATAGGTATAGGTATAGGTATAGGTATAGGCATAGGCATAGGCATAGGCATAGGCATAGGCATAGGCATAGGCATAGGCATAGGTATAGGTATAGGTATAGGTATAGGTATAGGTATAGGTATAGGTATAGATATAGATATTAAAGATGGGAAAGATAGGAAAGAGACCAAATGATAAAAGGTTTTAAAATGAGAAACATAAATATTTCTGTCTTATCTGGGAGGTACTAAAAAGTGCCTGGACTTTACTGAGTAGGAGGAGTAATGGGTCAAAACTAAAGTTCAGGGAGATTCTACTGACAGCTAAGTAAAGCAAAGGAGAGATTGGAGTAGGGAGAGATTATGCAGCTATGGCAGAGAGATGAAATAGAAGGCTTATTGAAATAAGTCAGGAGAAAAGCCATGAGAACTTGGACCCGGTTGGTGGAATGGATTGAGGGGTAAGTTTCTGAAGGATGTTGTGAAGATAGCTTCAAAATGATTGAATTTTTTTTTTAATTCTATATGAGAGGTAGTTTCAAGGTTCCAATCCTACCTCAAGTACACACCACCAGCTCATGTGACCCTTGTAAGAGTACTTAACATCTCTCAGTGTTGGATTTCTCAGTTCTGAAGTGAAATTTTCCCCATCCAAAAAACGAGGAGGGTAAACTAGCTAGGGACAGCTAGGTGGTGCTGTGAATGGAGTGCTGGGCCTGGAGTCCAAAAGACCTTAGTTAACATATGACCTCAGACACTAGCTGTGTGACCCTGGGCAAGTCACTGAACCCTGTTTGCCTCAGTTTTTTCATCTATAAAATGAACTGGGGAAAGAAATGGCAAACCACTCCAGGATCTTTTCTGAGAAAACCCCAAACGGGGTCATGAAGAGTCAGGCACGATTGAATGACAACAAAAACTAAGCAGTCTCTGAGGTCCTTTCCAGATGTAGATCTGATGAAGGGATCACATGGGAACCATGATCCTAAAAAAGGTTTCACTCTTTTTGACTGGTGGTTGGAGGCAGCATGATATAATTGTTAGAGCACTGGACTTGGAGTTGGGAAAAGCCTGGGTTCAAACCTTTGTTAGGCTGTGTGACCCTGTGCAAGTCACTTAACTTGAGCCTTGGTTATTTCATTTGTATAATGAGTATAATAGCACCACCCTTCCAGGAATCAAATTAGTTCATACGGGTCAATCTCCAAAGGATTATAGATATGTGGGACTATGAATATTAGTCCAAGCATTCCTCTTGGGCATTAGTGATGACTCACAGTCACACAGATAAGTAAGTATAAGAAAGACAGGATTCAAACCCAGATCTCCTGACTTCAAAATCCTGGGATAATCCAACCACTTCAATCCTTGGCCCAAAGCTCGGAATTGAGGGCTGGGTGTAAAGAAGGACCAGAGAACCCAACCAGATCCAGCACTTCCAGCCTGTTTATTCCCCCCAGACAATTATCCATTTCTTTTCCAGTTTTAAACTTCTTCCCTATCCCTCATAGAATCTTGGGGGATTGGCTTTGTAACTCTCTGTCTGTCTGTCTGTCTGTCTGTCTGTCTGTCTGTCTGTCTGTCTGTCTCTCTCTCTCTCTCTCTCTCTCTCTCGCTCTTTCCTCATATCCCCCAATAACATAACTACCCAGTTAGTGTTTTCTCTTCACCCCTCCCCCTAAAAAATGCCTCTGCCAAGCCAGAAGAACCAAGAGGAGTCTGGGAGAGAGCAGCTGCCCCTTCACTGGGAGGTGTAGTCAGAACAATAACAACTGATACTCCCAGTATAGTCTCCCAGGGGGCTTGGTTTCATTAGTAGCCAGAGGAGGAGGAAGAAAAAGTGTGTATTCTATTAATGATATTGTTTACAATGATTCAGACTGGTGATATCATCAGCATCAGTAGCTCCCTTGTGAGGAAGCTACCTCTACAAAGACACATTGGCAACTCCACTGAAATTTATAGTCAGAGATAATGAAGAAATATGTTTAATGTGATTGTACTTATATAACCTATATCAGATTGTGTTCTGTCTTGGGGAGGAGGGAGGGAAGGAAGGGGGAAGAAAAATTTGGAACTAGAAATCTTATGGAAATAAATGTTGAAAACTATCTTTACATGTAACTAGAAATAGTAAAATAAAATAATAAAATACTTTTATTCTTATTTTTTCGGAGGAGCAATGAGGGTTAAATGACTTGCACAGGGTCACACAGTTAGTGAGTGTCAAGTGTCTGAGGCTGTATTTGAACTCAGGTCCTCCTGAATCCAGGGCTGGTGCTCTATCCACTGCGCCACCTAGCTGCCCCCTCAATAAAATACTTGTATGAAAAAAAATTTAAATTATAGTCAGAGTTTCCTGGGTCACTGAGAGATTGTGATTTGTTCAAGGTGACACAGTCAGTATGCATCAGAGGCAAGATATGAATTTAACTCTTCCTAAGTGCAAAGTCAGCTCTCAATCCACTATTTCTTTCTGGCTCTCATTTAAAATTATGTATGTATGTATGTATGTATGTATGTATGGGCTGCTGGGTGGTACAGTGGATAGGGCTCCAGACCTGGAGTCAGGAAGACCTGAGTTCAAATCCAGCTTCAGACACGACTAGCTGGGTGATGTTGGGCAAGGCACTTAACCCTGTTTGCCTCCATTTCCACATCTGCAAAATGGGCTGGAGAAGGAAATGGCAAACCATTTCAGTCTCTTTGCCAAGAGAACCCCAAATGGAGTCTTGAAGAATTGGAAATGACTGAACAATAACAATAAATACATATATATATATATCTGTGCATATAATAAATTATGTATACATGTATGTATGATTATAAAATAGAGAGAGAGCATGACATATTGGAGAAAGGCTGGTCTTAGAGCCAGAAAGGCTTGGGTTCAAGCCCTACCTCTGACACTTATTAGCTGTGTGACCATTAGTGAGTCACTTAACCTCCCCTAGTCTCAGTTTCATCATCTATAATATAAAGTTAGCAATAGCACCTACCTCATAGGGTTGTTGTGATGATCTGAGGAAGTAGGAGGAGGAGGAGCAGCAGCAGCAACAGTAGTAGTACCAGTAGTGGTGGTGTTGTTAGTGGTAGTGGTAATAGTGGTGGTAGTAGTACTGGTAGTAATGGTGGTGGTGGTAGTGGTAATAGTGGTAGTAGTCACTGTAGTAGTGATAGTAGTGGTGGTGTAGTAATAATGGTAGTAGTAGTAGTCATCTGTTTTTGTTGCCAATTATTGAGAGAGAGAGAGAGAGAGAGAGAGAGAGAGAGAGAGAGAGAGAGAGAGAGAGAGAGAGAGAGAGAGAGAATGAACAGAGACCTGGTATTGAAAACAAGAAGAAAAATTATGGAGACAAAACAGAAAAGGATCTGGGACCATCTCCCATTGCTCCCTTATGGAAAGCCTGGAAATTTCCATAAATATTGGGGACTGATGGTAATTTATTCTGATTTCCATTGTGCTTCCCCCTTAAAAAACACCTTTACTCTCTATTATCATGAACTATGTTTTTACATCAAGATGTGTCCCATGGCCCAGGGGCCACAGCAGGGGAACTCTAAACACACACACACACACACACACACGTCCACCCTAAGGTGGGGAGGAGGGTCTCTCCTTCTTTGGCTCTTTGTCCCTACCTAGATCTAGGAAAATCTCCAGGATAAATTTTAGGTATGACAAGTATCTAGGGTCTCCCTCAAAAAGTGAATGACAAGGCCCCTAAATCCTACATAGGTACTAAATATACAATATAATTAGTAAAGTTTTTAATTTATCCTACCGAAAAAAATCACAGATTTCCTGGGCAAGGATTATAAAGCCAGAGATTGAGAAAATCCCGTGAAGTGTAGCTAATTCATTCATGTCATGAGAGAATTCCTGACAAGAGGGTTGCCCAAGTAGGGTTTTCCTCATTTTACACATGAGGAAACTGGGACTCAGGGAGATGAAGTTACTTGCTGAAAGTAACATAGTTTTAGATGTGGCTGAGATAAAATGAGGGTGCCAGCTCCTCTGATTTAGCCCAGTTCTCTTTCTTTACTCCACCTGAAAGAACAGCATGGGTGTTCCCAAGAGCAAGGCCTGGGGTAGGTCTGAAGGGTCCCAGTCTTCCAGGAAAAAGACTCTTCATCTCCTGTATCTGGACATTGATTTTGGCTGTCCCCCAATGTCTACAATACTTTCCTTCCTCTGCTCTATCAACCTCTCTGGCTTCCTTTAAGTCCCCACTAAAATCCTACCTTCTACAGAAAGATTTCCCCAACCCTGCTTAATTCTAGTGCCTTCCCACTGTTAATTATTTCCTATTTGTCCTGGATGGAAGCAGCTATGTGTTTCCATGCATAAAATTCTGGACCTAGGGTCAAGAAAACCTGAATTCAAATACAGCTTCAGACACTCACTAACTGTGTGACCCTGGGTAAGTCACTTAACCTCAGTTTGCCTTAATCCACTGGAGAAGGAAATGGCAAAGCACTCCAGTCTCTTTGCCAAGAAAGCTCCATTTGGGGTCACAAAGAATTGGACACAACTAAAAATTTATCCTTTATATGGCTTGCTTTGCATACGGCTGTTTGCATGTTTTCTTTTCTCATTAGATAGTAAGCTCCTTGAGGTAGATTGTCTTTTGCTTCTTTTTGTATCCACAGCACTTAGCATAGTGTCTGGTGTTTAATAAATGCTTATTGCTTTTTGATTTTTCCCTCTTCTGTTCCTTACTTTCCTTGTTTCCTATAGGGCAGCTAGTGATATATTAGTTAGAGCCCATGATCTGGAATCAGGAAGACCTAATTTCAAATCCCAGCTCAGATACTTACTAGTTGTTTGACCCTGCAGAAGTCACTTAACCTCAGTTTCCTCAGCTGTAAAGTGGGGATACTAATAGGCACTACCTCCCAAGAGTATCAAATATTTGTAATACAATAATAAATGTCTAATACAATATCTGTAAATATTATATGTGCATATAATATTGATAAAGTACTTAGCATAGTGTCAGGTACATAGTAGGTTCTATGTGATTTTTATTTCTACTTTAAAAAAAATTTTACTTTTATTATGATGATGTTTCATTTCCCTTTTTTTTTTTCCTTTTCCGACTTGGTTTCCATATCTCACCCAGACTAGCTGTGCAGTGGTTACTCAGGGGCCTGATAACAACACTGACTGGCACAGAAATTTTAAGTGGTTCCATTTATCCTCTCTGGGCTGCTTCATGCATCCTTAGGCAGCCTGGTAGGTGTCCTCTCTTGGGAGCGCATCATCTTGGTACTACACTTAATGAGAACAGCCAATCAGCTTTAGCCCTACTTCAGTTCTGAACTTTCATATTTAAACATTTCCTCAACCCACCCACAGCAGCAGAAAATTGAGGCGTGTGCCATCATGTACAACGTAGTGATTATTTTATTAAGGAGCATTTTATAATTTAATTTACTTAAAAGGTGAGTGTCTTTTGGTAGGTTGACTCCCAAATATCTTATACATTTTGTAGTTATTTTAAATGGAATTTACCTTTCAGAAGGAAGACCTTTGATAGAATCTGAGAGTCTCGTGATTTGGATAATGGATACCTTACTGTCGATTCAAGAACAGCCTTAATTTATTTTGGTGTCCACCTGTCATCCAACTTTTACCTGTGGCTCCAAGAGGTGGTAGCATGCAAAGTGGCCACACCTCATAAACCATCTGGGCAGACAAGCTAAGCCAGCTTGAGGGTAACAAACCAACCTCAAGCCCATTGGTGAGTTAGAGGTATGTCTACCCCAAACATGTGAAGACTTCCCTAAGCAGAATAGCTGGATGAGAACAGTTTGTTCCAACACCATGAAGGTGGTTGAAGCAGATGCTGTGGGGGGCTTAGAGCTTGGTCAGACATCAAAGGACACCAAGGTCACCCACTGCATCTCAGAACATCACCAGTCTTTTCTTTTGTGCTGCCACTGGACTTCAGTGACAATGAAAGAGAGAATGAGGCTGATGACTTTGTGCAACTCTGTCTCACTTCAATCCAATTCATGTGCAAGTAAAGACAGCACCCCCATGATGTCACTGGTCCTCTTCCAAAATGAAGGAAAAACAACAAGAATTGACTATGCTGAGTCTTTTTTTCTCTAGGCTGAACATCCATAGTTTCTTCAACAAATCCTTGTAAGATGTAGTTAAAGTCCTCTGGATACTCCTGTTTCTCAATGTCTCCTCTAAAATGGAATGCCTTTACCCTTTGACCCAGTAATACCACTATCAGGTCTGTATCCCAAAGAGATAAAAAAGGAGGGGGGAGGGAAAGGACCCACATGTACAAAAACATTTATAGCAGCTCTTTGTGGTGGCAAAGAATTGGAAATCAAGGTAATACCCATTAATTGGGGAATGGCTGAACAAGTTTTGGTATATGGATGTAATGGAATACTAAGAAATGATGATCAGTCAGATTTCAGAAAAACCTGAAAAGACATAAGTAAGTGGACTGATGCTGAGTGAAGTGAGCAGAACCAGGAGAACATTGTACACAGTAACAGCAACATTATTATGAAATTTAAATGGTCTCCAATTAGTTCTAAACATAAAATTCAAACGCCTCTGTTTCCTATTTTAAATTCTTCACAGTCTGGCTCCAGCCACTCTTCACAGGCTGGTTACCCATTACTTCCCCTACCAGTCAAAACTGCCTTATTCAATGATTCTTATCTGCTACATTCTATCTCTTGATTTGCTAGCTTTGTGTACTCTGTCCTCCTAATGTCTCTTGGAATCTAAAACATTCTTTGTAACTCAGCTCACAAGCCATCTCATATAGAAGTTATAAGATCACAGATATAGATTCGAAGGGATCTTTAAGGTCATCTGCCCTGTGCCCTGTTTTACAGACAAGGAAACTGAGGCACAGAACATTTAAGTTATCAGTTCAAGGTCACTCAGGTAGCAAGTAACAAGTCCTCTGACTGAAAACATTTGCTTTCCATTACACCACACTAGTCTTTTCCTGATTGCCCCAGTGTTCTCTCCCCACTGAAAATGACTTTATATATAATGTTTTATATTGACTTACCCATGCCCATGTAAATCCAGTTAGATGAAAGTTCCCTGAGGGCAGGGATGATTTCCTTTTTATCTTCACATCTCTAAAGCCTAGCACAGTGCCTGGTCCATTTTATAAATGTTGGGGAAATGGTACCATGGAATGACTGCTAGGAAAGTGTGCTTGATTCAGTCAGAGGTCACAGTCCTTTTGAGTCATGTCTGACTCTTTCTGACCTCATTTGGGGTTTTCTTGGCAGAGATAGAGTGGTTGCCATTTCCTTCTCCAGCTCATTTGACAGATGAGGAAACTGAGGTAAGCAGGGTTAAGTGACTTGTCTAGGGTCACACAGATAGTAAGTATTTAAGCCCTGATTTTAACTTAGGTAGAATCTTCCTGACTTCAGGCCTGATACTCTATCCACTGTTTCACTTAGCTGCTTCAGAGTCAAAAGACCGGAGTTCAAATCCCAGGGCTATCACTTACCATCTGTATGATTTTGGGGTAATAATAATATTAGCTAGCATTTACAGAGGACCCACTATGTGCTGAGTACTGTGCTAAGCATTTTACAAATAATATCTCATTTGATCCTCACAACAACCTTGGGGGATGGGTGCTATTATTATTATCCCCATTTTGCAGATGAGGAAACTGGGGTAGAGATTAAGTGACTTGTCCAGGGTCACTCAGGTGATAAGCATCCAATGCAGCATTTGAATTCAGGTCTTCCTGACTCCACACCCAGTACAGGGTTTTGCTACCTGAGTACACTTGCTCCACTGCACACCAATTTATCTCCCTATGCCTCAGTTCCCTCATCTGTAAAACAAGGGAGTTGTACTACCCGGTTCCCTTCCAGTTCTAGTGTTAGGACCCTGTGAATTAATGCATACAACAGCTGACACCAACCTAGGAAAAGCCAACCCTGCTTTATACACGTTGGCCTTGAGTAGATTTAAGGCATCATAGGCCAAGAAAGACATTTCAGGGGCCTAGAGAAAGGGGCATCATCTTGGTAGAAGGGGGCAAATGGAGGGGAGGGTGCACGGGTTCATGCATACCAGCCCCACCCCTACCAAACAACCACCAGTGAATCCAACAGCTGGAGCCCAGTGAGGGGGTGGGGGATGGGTCAATGTCTTGGCCAGGTGTGGAAACCAGATCCAGTGGGTCTTCAGGTGAACAATGGAGCCTGAAATCACCATGTAATTGCCATTTTAAACCCCAAGGAAAGTTGTAAATGGAACAGTAGGTGTCAATAACACTCTCACCGGGGTTTACTTTCCTCCCCTAACCCACATCCCCACCAGGGACTACTTCAAAAGGACAACATCAGGGACAGGCTGTGTGGTTCCCTCTATTCTCAGCTCCTTCTGCCTGGCCTTTATCTACCTCCTTCTCCTCTCCACCCCAGCAGCCCCGTCTTCCTAATAACAGCTTTTTCCTCCTTCTGCTCATCTGTCTGAGCCTCCCCTCTGCACATTGCTACTGCCCAGCCCACCCCCCAACCCCTAGAATGCTGCCCCCAACCCCTCTCTGCATTCTGCGATGGCCAACCAAGGTCAGCGCCCTCTTGCCAGCCAAATGCGGGTGGGTGGTGCTCTCTGCTGGTGGGGATGGGATGATGGGGAAGTGTGAGAAGTACCAAGAAGTCCAGGCACAAAACCTCCATTCTTCCTTCTTCCTCTTCACCCTCAAGCAACAAGAGGACGGAGTTCATCCCCCCTCCCTTTTTTTTTCCATTCAGTCTTTTCCAGGTCTTTCCCTCCCGCCTTCTTTCTGGAGGCTGAGCGGTCCTTTCTAGCAAAGCCCCTTTGTCCACAGTCTCCCCGGCAAAAATATTCTCTCTGACTGTTCCCAGGTTCACTTTTTGGTAAACACCCTTAGGGGCCTGGTAAAATTTCAGGCAATCATAGGCTAACTGGTCAGACCTTCCAGGCCAGGGACTGAAGATTGGTCCCTGGCACTGAACTTGGACCTGTTGGCCAATCCCTCAGCCTCTCTAACCCTTCCAGCAGCTAGAGAGATTCTTGGACAATCACAAGAGAAAAACTCATGGTCCTATCAGCAAACTCTTGTGGCAGAAACTCCCCCAAAGTCACAATGATAATGCCTTTGAGATCATACATTCAGAGCTGGAAGAACCCCAAAAAAGGAAAACTTGTCTAGTCCCTTCATTTTCCAGAAAAAGAAACTAAGTCCCAGAGAAAGGAATTGACTTGCCCATGGTCACAAACTCATAGATTTAGAGCTATGAGGGACCATAGAGGTCACTGAGTACAAACTCAGGTTTTTGGACTCAAAAGACCTTGACCTATGATTGTACCTCCAAGACATTTCACTTTTCTGAGACTCGGTTTCCCTAGTTGTAAAATGAGAAAGTTGCGCTAAATGACTTCTTAAATACTTTAAAGCTCCTGCTTTTACTCCCTAGCTCACAGAGCCTCTATGCAGAAAGTATTTTTATAAATCTTAATTCTAACAACAAACAAACATACCACACACACATTCAGTTGTGATGTCTGGCTTTGGGGAGAATGGGGGCAAGGGGATAGGTTGGGCTTCTTCATTACCAGGTGGGCATCAGTCACAGATATTGAAAGCTGAAAGAGATCTTAGAGTTCATTTAGTACCATTTCTCCTCATTTTATAGGCAGCTAAGATAGCACAGGAAGACCTGAGTTCAAATCCTACCTCAAACACTTACTAGCTACTTTGACTCTGAGAAAGTGGCTTCCCCTCAGTTTTCTCAGCTGCAAAGTGGGGATAATAATAGCATTTGCCTCCCTGGGTCATTGTGAGGATTAAATGAGATAATGTTTGTAAAGTATTTAGCATAATACTTAGCACATAGTAGGCACTATGTAAATATTTGCTATGATTATTTTAAAGATGAGGAAACTAGGCCTGGAGAGGTTGTAGGATCCAATATCTAGAGGTGGAAGGGACATCTAGGGCAACCCTTTGACAGATGAAGATTCTAGGGCCATAGTGACTTGTCCTACCAGTAAGTGACAAATCCAGGATTTGAACCTAGGTCCTCTGACTAAAAGTTCAGTGCCCAAGTCCTAGTTGTTTCTGCTTCCCCAGAGACTGTGGGTTAATGAGCTCAGTTTTTGAAAGTCCCAGCCATGCCCATCTTCTCCCAGTTGGGACCCAAACCTCCCACTCAAGGCAATGTAATCCTTTCACTATCTCCACTGGCAGCAGAGGGAAGCCAACTCTTGATGGCATCCCCTGTTGCCTGTAATGGAATCAACAGCTCACACTGTCAGGTTTGACTGGGCAGGATATAATATTCCCATAAACACTACGACTTCCAGAGAGCTGCAATGTCTCTGAACTCAGGCCAGAACCCAAAGGCCCCAGCGATGGGAATCCGATTAGGAAAACAACCCCCTGGCCCTGCTTTCCATGCTATCCAAATGTTTTTCCAGGGGTGAAGTGAGAGAGGCGAGCGTCTGTGGGTTTCTGCTGCTTCTGTTGGCTTTGAAAGCGTGAGAGGCCGAAGGAGCCGGGCCGGCTGGCAGTCCCTTTCACAACTTGCTTATATAGCCGGTGCCATGGCCCCTGAGTCTGGCTGGGCCCAGCTGGGCAGTGATTGTGTTAGCCTGATGGAGTATAAACTGTGTCCGGTGTGTGAAACATATCGTGAATGATGGGGACCAATTGGAGGGGGTCTTGGGAAATGCTCTCGACTTGTGGGAAATGTGCCCCAGCTGGAGCAGGCACTAGCATGGGGGACTACAGGAGGGACCTTTGGTTCCTTCGATAGGCAGGCAGCCTCCTGATGCCAACAAAAAAGATAGCTGGGGGAAGTTTTGTTCTCTCAGGTACTAGCCCTAGGACTTGCCTCTTCTTTATCCTCAGGGACCCCAGCAATGAGGCAAAGTTCATAAGACCATGGATATCAAACTGGAAGAGACCTTAGTGGCCTGGTACAGTCTGGTCTAGTCTGGTCCCTTTATATAGATGAGGAAACTGAGGGGCCAACAGTTAAGTGACTTGCCTAAGATCACACAGGTAGTATCAGAATCAGAATTTGAAGCTCTTTCCAGTAGACTACACTGCCTCATAATTCAGTTCAATCCAATTTAACAAGCATTTATTAAGTGATTACTTAATAAATTGTCAGGAATTATACTAATTATACTAATTAATTGTCAGGAATTATACTAAGCATTTGACGATATAAAAAGGGGCAAATGATAAAAATAAAACCCCTGTCCTCAAAGAACTTTTATTTTACTTGGGAGAGTAGGATTATATGACCTTGAGATCTTTTTCAGACCAAATTCTATTTGACCCTAACTTCTATATCTTGTAGTTGTAAAGTTTATTTCACGGACCCAACATGTAAACATTTATCTCTATTGAATTTCACCTTGGTAGTTATAGCCCAATGCTTTAGCTTTTTGGATCCTGATTCCATTATCCAGTGTGTTAGCAGTCCCTACCAGCTTAGTATCACCAGCAAAAATCTGATGAAGCTGCTATCTGTGCTTTTATCTAAGTCAGTGATAAAAATGTTCAACAGCATGGATCCCTGGAGACTGGTTCTCCACTGGAATCTTCCCGCCTAGTTGACATGGAATCATTAACAATTTCTCTTTGAGTCTAGCCACCAAACCACTTCTGAATCTGTTGAACTGTATTATCTTCTAGTCCACCTTTTCTCTATTGTCTCTTCAGGAATACTATATGATACTTTATCTAAAGCTTTGCTGAAAATTAGGTAAATCGTAGCCAGCCGTAGCATTCCCCCTCAGCTACCACTTAGTAACCCTGTCATAGGAAGCCCTGCTGGTCCTTGGTAATCACCATTTCCTTTTCTACATGTTCTTCAACCTTCTCTTTAATGATCTGTCCTACAATTTTCTGAAGAATTGAAGTCAGATCCATTAGCTCAACTTTACCCGATTTAGCACCTCCAACATGAAATGTTGTAGTTCCCCATATTACAAGTGAGTTAACAGAGGCTCAAGAAATTAAATGACTTGTTCAAAGTCACACAGCTCCGGGTTGTTGTTGTTGTTGTTTTTAATTAGCAAATGACAGAACTTAGAGTCAGAAAAACCTGGGTTCAAATCCCGCCCTAGACGGTTAACAGCTTCGTGACCCCGGGCAAGACGTGTAACTTCTTTGAAATTCAAAAATCTGTAAAAGGAGAAGGGTGGATCTAATGATCTAAGATTCCTTTCAATTTTTAATCCATCTTCCTATGACTAAGCAGCTACTATGAGACAGGCACCATGCTAGGGATACAAAGACAAATGAAGTAGTCCCTGCCTTCTAGGAAGGAGCTTGCTGGGTAAAGAAGGAGACAATGTGGGCTAGTACACACAATAATAATAGCTAACATTTACATAGCACTTTAAGGTTCTAAACATTTTACATATTTATTTGATTCTCACATCAATCCTTAATAATAATAATAATAATAAAATACATTGCTGTTGTTGCTCAGTCATTTTTATTCACGTTCGATTGTCGTGACCCCATTTGGGGTTTTCTTGTTAGATACTGAAGTGATTTGCCATTTCCTTCTCCAGCTCATTTTACAGATGGGGAAACTGAGGCAAACAGTCACATGACTTACCCAGGGTCACCAAGATGGTGTCTGAGACCAGATATGGACTTCAGAAGGTGTGGCTTCCTACTTCCAGACCCAGCACCTTATCCACTGTATCACCTAAGCTGTCCCTTACATAGAACTTTAGGGTTTATAAAACATATAAACAGATTATTTGATTCTCACATCAATCCTGTATAATAACAGCAATAATAACTAACATGACATAGCACTTCAGGGTTTGCAAAGTACTTTATATAATGTTTGATCCTCACAAAAATCCTGTGTAATAATAATGGCAAGAATAATGATAACAGGGGGCAACTAGGTGGTACAGTGGATAAAAAACTGGTCCTGGGGGGCAGCTAGATGGCACAGTGGTTAAAGCACTGGCCCTGGATTCAGGAGTACCTCAGTTCAAATCCAGCCTCAGACATCTAACACTTACTAGCTGTGTGACCCTGGGCAAGTCACTTAACCCCCATTGCCCCGCAAAAAAAAACAAAAACAAAAAACAACTGGTCCTGGATTGAGGATCTGAGTTCAAATCCTTCCTCAGACACTCCACACTAGCTGTGTGACCCTGGACAAGTTAACTTAACCCTCATTGCCCTGCAAAAAGAAAAGAAAAGAATAATGATAACAACTCTATCTAGTACTTTCCCATGTGCCAGGCACTGTGCTAAGCATTTTATGAATATAATTTCATTTGATCCTCACAACCACAACCCTGTGAGGTAGGTGCTATTATTACCCCCATTTCACAGATGAGGAAACTGAGGTTGTGACTTGTTTATAGCAGGAAGATATATATAGAAGGAGAGAAAATTGAAGCTGAGACAGATTATGTGAACTGCCAAGGGTCACATAGCTAGCTAAGTGCCTGAAGCAGGATTTGAACTTGGGTTTTGCCTCGCTCCAAGCACCACATTCTATCCATTGTACCACTTCGGCACCTATTTTTAAATGTCTTCAAGGGATGAGAATTGGATCTATGATTACAAATGGTATAGAGAACTCCCAGATAAGGAAAATCTCTCCACCATTTCAGGTCAGTACCCTCTCTAGGACTTAGAATCTTAAAGAGTTGCCTAGAACACTGAGGTTCAATGACCTGCCCAAGGTCACACAGCCAATATATATCAGGTCTTCTGAGCTCTGAGGCCAGATCTTTAGCTACTGTTCCACACTGTGTTTCTAAGCAGATTATGAATATCTAAATGTTAATTATCAATTATAATTACCATTAATAAACATCAGAAATGGAGATCAGGCCAGTAGAATCATTAGAGCAAGAAGTAACAGATACTCCAAGTCAAGAGAGACAGAGAGACAGAGATAGAGCTAGACAGAAAGACAGAGACAGAGAAAGACAGAAAGAGACAGAGGCAGAGACAGAGATAGACAGAGACAGAGATAGAGATAGAGATAGAGATAGAGATAGAGATAGAGATAGAGATAGAGACAGAGATAGATGGAGACAGAGATAGACAGAGTTACAGACACAGAGAGGAGGTATGTCCTGCTACCCATGAAATATTATAGAGGAAGAATCCCAATGAGTGTCTTATTTGCACATAATTTTTTATATGTTGTTTCTCCCCTTAGACTGTGAGCTCCTTGAAGGCAGGGACTATATTTTACCTCTTTATGTATTCCCAACACATATTTAGCACCATGCCTGGCACACAGTAGGTACTTAACAAATGCTTATTTACTGATTTATTGACTCCATCAAGTAGATCACATATGGAAGATTTATGCAGGCAATGGACAAGAGTCATCCAGGATGCCATCTCTTACACTCCCGACCCCCTTCCTTCCAAGCCCAGCTCAGGAGCCATATCGCACAGGAGACCTTCTCTGATCTCCCCTCAGCTATTAGCTCTCTGTTACCTTGTTGGAGGTTTTTATACATAAATATACACACGCACATACATGTATATGTATATATATGCGTATACATGCATATACATACACACATATATACATATATTTCTTTATTATTTTAAATTTTTTTCCTTTATTTTTGGCAGGCAATGGGGGTTAAGTGACTTGCCCAGGGTCACACAGCTAGTGTCAAGTGTCAGAGGCCAGATTTGAACTCAGGTACTCCTGAATCCAGGGCCAGTGCTTTTTCCACTGCACCACCTGGCTGCCCCTCTTTATTTATCTTTAATCTGTACACATATCACATCTCTCCTGAAGAAGGTAAGCTACTTACAGGCAGAATTTATCTTGGTAGTGTGTATATGTGTTTGTGTGTGTCTTGGTATCATCATAGGCATCTCTTGGGTCTTCTCCCATAGCAGGCATTTTAATAAATATTTCCTAAATTGTCAAGCCGATGTGCAAGAGATGGGTTTTAATTTGCCCCAAAAGGATTGGGGCACAGTGCTAAGTACTATTATCTTATGCAGGAAGATGGAAACCCTTTCTGAAGGCAATGAAGAAATCAGAAGCCAGCAGACTTTGATGGAGCTGAAAGGGGAAAGACTTAAAAGTCATCTTGGCTAAGCATTTCATTTAACTGATGAGAAAATATGGCATTAACTGAATCAGCCATGATCATGAAGCTGGTGTCTTCGGTGGGATTTGAACAAAGGTCACCCCAATTCTAAGTCCAGCTCTCTGTTCCCTTCATGAGAGCCATGCAGAAAAAGGTGAGGGTGAAGGACTGGGTAGGTGGCACTTCCCCAGGACACCTTGAAGTCTCCTTGCTGAAAAGAAGCTCTTTTATTTAAGTCTTCATAACCCAGCCAGCCCTCTCCTCAGGGCACTGCCAAGGAAGCCCCAGACTCATTAATGTGCCCTATCCTCTGTCCAGCTCCAGCTCCGTTACAAAGCCTTTCATTCTTGCCTGGAGCTCACCCAGCTATGAGACAATAGGTGTGCTGTAGTCCAGATAAGCAGGACAGGATCGACTATCTACTCTATGGGGAACAGGAGGTGAAATTAAGGGTAAGAATAATTCCATCTTCCCTGGTGCTGAAAAGTTTTTTCAATATGCTCCCTCTTAATGGCTTGATTGAAGACCTGCTCTGAGGAATGGTATACTCTAGGGCTGGTGGATCTGAATTTCAGAATTCGGGGACTCCACATTGACCCCTATAGATATGCACTTAATGAACACTTCCAAATTGCAGAATCCTAGGATTTAAAGCTGAGAGGTACCTTAGGGAAGAGGAAATAATTGAGGCTGGGAGTGGGAGGGAAGTGATCTACCCAAGGTTACACTAGCTGATAGGGGCTTCAAACCCAGGTCCTCAGCTCCCTCAACTGGAGAGCTTGTGTCTTGAGGGTGCCACAGAACTAGGCAAGGTTAGAGAGGGAGGTTTGGAAATATCGCAGCCCTGAAGCAAATTGTGATTTCTGGAGTGGGGGAAGCAAAGAAATGTTGCATTCTTATTTAATTACATTTAGTCTTATTCTCTGTGCTGCAGAGACAGCAAGAAAAGTCTAGAGTGCCTGACCTCAAGGGGTTTATAATCTATTAGGGAAAACAAAACAGATGCACATGAATAGGTCATCCAGTCTAATTAAACTAGCACTTATTAGGGTCCTATTATATGCAAGGGAGAGGGACGTGTTGCCCAGGGGTTAGGGAGCTACCCTCAAAACGAAGAGGTTCCCCACACCCAATACAATTCTCTAAATATATCAGCTAAAGACAAGGTGCCAGCCTGCACTCCAAGGTTCCTATACCAATGAAATAATAGGTCTGTCTTCCTGAAAGAAAGGGGAAGGGGGAAGGGAACAAGCACATCAAATGCCTACTATGTACCAAGCACTTTGCTAAACACTTTTTACAAAAAAAAAAAAATCCCCTTTGATTCTCACAACGAGTCTAAGAAGTAGGTCTAGGTGCTGTTATCATCCCCAATTTAGAATTGAAGAAACTGAGGCAGGCAGAAGTTAAATAATTTAGATTACAAGCTCCTTGAGGGTAGGAACTGTTTTTCTCTTTATTAATTGATCCTAACATTTAACACAGTGTCTGGCATATAGTAGGCACTTAATAAATGCAGATTGGATTATTGATCATACTTACTGCAGGTCATACAACTATTAAGTTTCAAATTTGAAATTAGGTCTTCCTGACTTCAGGCCCAGCCCTCTATCCACTACATCCTCAAAAATATTGCTTAAAGATAGGGTTGTTTGTCCTTCATTTTCTTTTCTTTTTTCTTTTTCTTTTTTCGTGGGGCAATGGGGGTTAAGTGACTTGCCCAGGGTCACACAGCTAGTAAGTGTCAAGTGTCTGAGGCTGGATTTGAACTCAGGTCCTCCTGAATCCAGGGCTAGTGCTTTATCCACTCCACCACCTAGATGCCCCTTGTCCTTCATTTTCGAAGAGGACCATGACATCAGGATGATGTTATGATTTGCACTGAATTGGATTTAAGTAAGGGAGGGCTGTGCAGGGTCACCAACCTCACTCTCTCCTCTAGAGTCATCTGGGTCCAGTGATGAGATATAGATGAGGACAAATGGTGATGGCCCTAGATGTTTAAGGCAATTGGGGTATAATTGACTTGCCCAGGGTCACACAGCTAGTGTCTGAGCTGAGATTTGAACTCAGGTCTTCCCAATGTCAGGGCCAGTGCTCCATCCACTGCACCACCTAACTGCCCACAGGTTAGTTACAAAGGCAAAACAAGGAATTGTTCCTGGCCTTGAGGAATTTACTTTCTCCTGGGAAGATAAAATAAGGTAATATAAGTAGATATACGATAATTTAAAGGGAAGGTAGGGAGCCCAAACAACTTGGTTTCCTAAATCCAGAAAGGCTTCCCAATGGAAGGAAGGGTTCTAGGAGGCACAGGTGTGGAAAGAAACATTCTCCTAGGGCTGCAGCTTGAGGATAGGCAAAGCAGGACCGTTAGGTGGTGCAAAGGATAGAGCCTCAGGATTGGAGTCAGGAAGATCTGAATTCAAATTTGACTTGAGACACTCATTAGCAGTGTCACCTTGAGGAAATCGCTTAGCCCCTTTTTCCCTCAGTTCCTCATCTGTAAAATGGGGACATATTGGAGAAGGAAATGGCAAGAAAATCCCATGGACTTGGTCACATAGTGTCAGACATGACTGAACAACTGGCAAAGTAACATAATGTATTGAAAAAGGAATGAGGGGGGGCAGCTAGGTGGCGCAGTGGATAGAGCACCGGCCCTGGAATCAGGAGTACCTGAGTTCAAATCCGGCCTCAGACACTTAACACTTACTAGCTGTGTGACCCTGGGCAAGCTACTTAACCCCAATTGCCTCACTAAAAAAAAAAAAAAAAAGAAAGAAAAAAAAAGAAAAAGGAATGAGGGGGCAGCTGGGTGGTGCAGTGGATAAAGCACCGGTCCTGGAGTCAGGAGGACCTGAGTTCAAATCTAGCCTCAGACACTTGATACTTACTAGCAGTGTGACCCTGGGCAAGTCACTTAACCCTCATTGCCCTGCCCCCCCCAAAAAAGCAATTTTGGGGGGCAACTGGGTGGCACAGTGGATAAAGCATTGGCCCTGGATTCTGGAGGTAATGAGGCTTGGGAATCATGAGAAAGCTGTCATATCACCTTTGGGCCTCAGTTTCCTCCTCTGTAAAATGAAGATGGTAGTCCTTGTTCTGTCCATTTCACAGGGTTTCTGTATAAATAATGAGAGCTATTTGGGGGGGGGGGCAAGGATGTGCACTCATATATCCCTACTTGTTTCCTTCTGTCTCCACATTGCGTGTATATGTGTGCACACATGTGTGTCTGCACAGGCAGGTATCTACTGCCCTGAATGTCCACGACCTGCTGTTCACTTGGACCTCTAACAGAGGCCGGTTTTGTTTCTTCTCTAAGTGGCCTGAAACCTGCACTACAGTGACTGCTCAGTGAGAACAGGAAGAGCCTTTGAAGCAAATTCCTGGAGAAATAAATGTGGATTTTCTTAACTGACCGTGTCTCCTGCCCTCCCCCCTGCGCCCCCCCCATGACTTTTTCCCTTCCTCCTCCACCCTCTTGGTTTTTCTTCTTCTATTTCTTTTCTCTGCTGGGGTTTATTCTCTTCCTTTGGCCCTGACTTCCTCCTCCCTGGTATGACTGGATTATTAATCCTTGGGGCAGAAACACCAACCCAATAATAAGTCAGGTAGGCAGGCAACAAATATTTATTAAGCACTCATTATGCGCTAAGCACCATACTAAACCCTGGGATACAAATTCAAGGAGAAAGAAATTCAGTCTCTGCCCTTGGAGTTGGTGGGGGGCGCTTCTATTCAAAAGGAGTCGGGTAACTGAATGTGGAGATCCTGAAAAAAATTGGCAGTAAATGTTTGATTTGTATACCTATATATATACCTGGGGTCCTGTAAAAATTTCTCGGACAGAAAGGGGTCATGAGTGGAAAAAGTTTAAGAAGTCCTGGTATAAGAGACGAGTGTCAGGCTTGAAGTTGGGAAAACCTGCGATCTGATACTCCCTGGGATACATGTGAGCTGAGCAAGTCATCTAACATCTTAATGTCTCCAGGTGAGTCTCTAATACACCTGGGATCTATGGATAGATTTCAGGAGGTCCTGGAAGGGTGTCATTTGAAATATTTTAGAGGTGCCTATCTCTGTTCTAAGTTATAGGGAACTTAGCTGTGGTTTCTAATATACAGCTACTTGTAAATTAGAAGCTACTGCACCAGTTTGGGGCTTTAAGCATTTATTAAAGCATATTAAATGTGACGAAAGAGAGAGAACATATGGTTCAGAATTAGAGTCCCTACATACTGAGAGAAAGAGAGAAGAAGAAGAAGAAGAAGAAGAAGAAGAAGAAGAAGAAGAAGAAGAAGAAGAAGAAGAAGAAGAGAGAGAGAGAGAGAGAGAGAGAGAGAGAGAGAGAGAGAGAGAGAGAGAAGCCACATGACTGCATCCTCCAGCATCCCAGAACAAGAGTGTAAGCTTCCTGAGGTCCAGAGGAGAGGCAGCCCTTACACACTGCCCAAAGCTAATTGGTTAGCATCATTCAAATCTATTGGTTTATTGGACTTGAGGGTGGTCCATATTAAAATGAGCAGGATGTGCTGAGGTCAGAGTCTAGAGGACAGACCCTCAGAGGGGAAAAGTCTTTCAGATAGGTGTGGTTTTAATTTTTATTGTTCCTATTCCAGTCCAGTCAGATCTCTAACTCTACTGATTCTGGGCTGGCCTTAAAAGAGGTCAGGCAAGGCTACCCATTATTTTCTCACAGGGAGTCAGGGAATTTCTTTTTTTTCCAATCATCTTTGATTTTTCTTGTAATCCTAGGCATTTTATATTATGAACTTAAAAATATCATTCTGAAAAGGAGTCCATAGTTTTCACCAAATAAAAAAGTTTTCACAATAAAAGAGTGCAGGGCATACAAAAAATTAAGAACTCCAGCCCCACAACCTTAAGTCAACAGGTCTCAAAATTTTTAGTCTTAGGAACTCTTTAAACCCTCCTCCCATCACCCCACCCTTTTGACCCCCCTCCCCCCCCCCCAACTCCCCACCCCCAGCCCCATAGGCCTTTAAGGAAAACTATGGAACATCTGGACCATTAGGGAAATGTCTAACTCAATACAAATCTGTAAATCCCCTCTTCCCCTCCCCTTTATACCTATAAATTACTAATGTAATCCTTAAAAATAAAGTTTAATTTTGTTGCTATTATAAATGAGAACTCAACTTCAAGAGGATGGGGAAAGGTAGGAGAGTAGAAAGGGTATTTCCAGAAATGACCGGTTTCAAAAGGCATCTATCAAAACTTACTCTTCAGAAATAAAGAGCCCTCAACATATAAGGCAGTCCTGAAAGGAAGATAATAATGTATCTCCTTCCACTCTAAAAGTATTGAGAAGGCAGGTAGGTGGCATGGTGGATAGAGTACTGGCCCTGGAGTCAGAAGGACCTAAGTTCAAATCCAGCCTCAAATCCATCTCTGTGACACTGGGCAAGTCATTTAACCCTGATTGCCACCTTTAAAAAAAAAAGTATCGATGACCTGAAAGAACTTTTGTTGTTGTGGGTTATACTTGTAAATATTTGCAGGACTAGAAGTTATTATGACTTTGCAGACCTCCTGAAAGGTCTTGTACCCTCATAGCACACTTTAAGAACCACTATATCGGGCAGCTAGGTGGCGCAGTGGATAAAGCACCGGCCTTGGATTCAGGAGGACCTGAGTTCAAATCCTGCCTCAGATATTTGACACTTACTAGCTGTGTGACCCTGGGCAAGTCACTTAATCCTCATTGCCCTGCAAAAATAATAAGAAGAAGAACCACTATGTTATTGATGAGTTGCCCATATGCATTGGTGGAGGGAATTTCCCCAAACCAATAAAATCAGCAACTTACAGTACCCTCTCCTTACATTCCCCTGACCAAAACAAACAAACAAACAAACAAAAAAACAAACAAAAAAGGAAATAGAAGCTTAGGTTAAGCTTTGCAACTTGAATATTATATGAGAGTAGGATATTTTTAAGAACACATGCTGCACTAACCAACCATAGGTTTCCAAAACACTAGGCTTAAATGTCTGCAAAGGGGAGGTAGTATATCAAGACCTGAAATATCATCCCAGGCTAAAAAGCAGAGGCATGGTGGAAGACTCCTGGTCTTCCTTCCTCCCTGACTCCAACGGCCTTCACAGGCAACCCACCAGGAGCTAGGTAGGTAGGAAGTGTGGGAGCAGAGATGCCCTTAGTTAGATATTTTTTAACCTGTGCTCAGGCTGTATCCAAGCTCCATTTCCCAGCCTCTGTCGTATCATAGGTTCCTCTGGGTCAGGACTAGTGAGGGCTGCTCACTGCTAAACAGCATCAAGATAAGGGGGCTAACTGGGTTTTTTGTTAGTCTTTGATGGAGACTCTAGGGTCATGCATGTAGGGTGGACCATTGCCTCTGGGGATCAATAACTCTGTGAATACATAGACATTCTCTGCCTCCTACTACTAGTGTTTTCCCTCTGAGATTTACCTCCCATGTCTTGCTGTATATATCTTGTATGTACAATGTTTAGAAATCTGTTTCTTGAATTAGATCGTAAGCTCCTTGAGGGAAGGGACCCTGTTTTTGACTCTCTTTTTTGTATCCCTAGTGTTTAGCCTACAGTAGGGGCTTTAGGTTGTCTGTACTTCATTTGCCAAGAAGACCCATGACATCACAGGTTATATCTTGATGTGTGCAAATTAGATTGAAGCGAGACAGAGCTGTACAAAGTCATCAGCCTCACTCTCTCTTCCAGAGTCATCGAAGTCCATTGGCAGGACAAAATGACTGGCAATGGCCCAGGATGCAGTGGATGAATTTGACATTTTCTATGTCTGACCAAGCTCTCAGTGCTTCATGGAAACTGCTCCAGCCTCCTTCAAGGCCATTGGAACAAATCGTTCTCATCTCATGCCTTTGCATGTTTAGGGTAGACACCTGCTAACTTCTGGATGACTTTGAAGCCCATCGGTTACCCTCATCTACATCATTCAATCACTGGTCTTGGACTCAGGTAGACTTGAATTCAAATCCAGCCTTAGACACTTAATAGCTGTGTGACCCTATAGAAGACACTTAAAAAATGTTTGCCTCAGTTTCTCCAACTTTAAAATGGTGATCACAGTAACACCTACCTTGCAGGGCTCCTGTGAGGAAAAAAATGTAGTACTTAATAAATGTGTATTGACCACAAACCAAGCTCTTTGGGAGCAGGTAACATTTGACTTTTGTCTTTCTGTCCCCAGTGCTTAACACAATGCCTGTCTAATAAATGCTAGTTGATTGATCCAGTTGACCACCCTGGATTAAGTCAATGAACTGCCCCGAATCTTGTTTCCTCAGCTGGGAGAGCTGGCATAGATGGACTTTAAAAGTTTCTTCCCATTCCAAATCAAGCTTGAAAGAGAGGAAAACTTGGCATAGTTGAGAGAACTGGCCTTGAAATCAGAAAGTTCTGGGTTCAAGTCCCACCCCAAATATACTGATAGGTAAGTGGCTTAATTTCCCAGTGCCTTAGACAACATTTTAAGAGGAATGACAGAGCAGGAACTGATCCTTATTAGCAGGAGGAATTCCCTTAACTGGAGTATCCCATGTCAATTAAATCATGGTTCTGGTCAGAGAAAAATAAAGGGAGACAAAACACAGATAAATGACTGACATTGGAACTGGACTAACAGATATTTTAACTTGAATTTTTTTTTTCCTGGATCAGAAAGGGGGCCCTGTGGCTATGGCAGACCCAGAGCCATAACAAAGAACTCTGGAGCCTGGAACAATTTGGGGAGGAGGGGGAGGGAGGAAAGGAGAGGAGATGGGAGAGGGGGAGGGGGAGGGGAGGAAAGGAGAGGAGATGGGAGAGGGAGAGTGGAGGAGCGAGGGGGGTAGGGGGAAAAGAGGAGAGGTTGTTGTTGTTTGTTCTTCATTCTCCAAGAGGACCATGACATTGGGAGATGATGTCACGATTGCAGTGAATTGGATTTAACTGGGGGAGGGCTGTTCAAGGTCACCAAGCTCACTCCTCCAGAGTCATCTGGGTCCAGTATCAAGATACACAGTAGGATGACTAGAGATGGCCCCACATATTTAAGGGAATTACAGTTGAGTGACTTGTCCAGGGTCACACAGCCAGTAAGTATCTGAGCTAACATTTGAACTCAGGATTTCTTGATTACAGGGTCAGTGCTCGATGCATTGCATCTCTTAGCTGCCCCTATAAAGGGGGAAGGAGAGGTAAAGTGAAGGGAGTAGAAAGGTAAGAGAAGGGAGGAAAGGGGAGGAAATGAAAGAGGGAGAGGGGAGGGGAGAAAAAAGAGAAGGAAAGAGGGAATGGGAGAGAAAGGGGAGGAAAAAGGAGAGGAAGGGAAGAGGGGAAAAGATCTCCAGGGAAGAAGCTGGGGAGAGACTTCAAAGCTGCTCCTGGAAAAAGCAGGGAACTCACCTGGGACTGTCCACCTCTGGCCCAAGCAGGCTTTCACCTTCACCTTTCTTATGCCAACAGGGTCTGTTATGTAAAACATCTAGGGGACATACTTGGAATCAAGATGACCTAAGTTCACAGGTTGTCTCAGACACTAGCTGTGTGACTTCGGACACATTTAACTTTCATGGGAAGTCCCATAAGATACCTCCAGAGACCCCTTGTATCTATCAAAATACGACCCTGTATAACCACAAGAAATGAGGAGAGAGGGCTATGTGACCGCCAAGAGAAGGAGTAGATCTATTTAATTACTTCTAAGGTATTTTATCGATCCCATTTGACTTTACATCAAATCCATTTCTGGGGAGGGGAAACCCTTTCCCTATCCCTCCTGCATCGAATATTTACCTTTGACAAAGAAGAGTAATTAAGTAACCACAGCCTATACCTGATACTCTATATCATATTCTGTCCAGTTAGTGACCCACCTTTCCACTGTGAGAATTGAACTGTTTCACTGTCTGTTCTTCTACATTTTAAGGGGGCCTGATTTAAATTTCAAGCCCCTTAGGCAAAGCTCAGTGCCCACCTAGCCATGACTGTCCACACCCCAAGGTAGGTGCCACCCTTCAAACCAGAGGTTAGACAAGTTTGTCAGCCTTTGAGAATACTCCCAGAGACTGTTTAGAAGTGGCATCCTCTCCCTAAAGCCAGTGGCTCTGGATGGGGCCTCCAAATGGTAGTCTTTCCTCTTCTCAGCTCTTTCTCCCATGATACTGCCACTACACCCCACCTCCCCCACATTCTCACAAGCGTGGTAAGAGTTAACACCCATCACAAAGTGGCAGAAATGTCTGTAGCCAGCCAGGCAGCTCTGTTCCCCACCTCGGCTGGCTCCTATTAAAGAGTCTATGTTTTATTAATATTTGGTATTAAAGTTTAATAGTGTGATTACGGGGGGAAAAATGGGACTTCAAATTCCAGGAGTATTAGAGGTTTTTCGAAATTCTCTGAGCAGGGGGGACATTTGTCACTGGCTCACAGGACAATTCCACCCCCAGTCATCCATCACAGCTTTTGCAAATCCTGTGCTTGCAAAAGTGGGGCCTCCACCAATTCATGGTCTGTGTCAGCATCTCTTCCTCTGACAAGAAGCACCCTCGTTCTCTTCATTGCTGTGTCTACCCCGCTGCAATCATTGGGCTTTTAGGAAGTGCCTACTGTGTGTTGGGCATTGTGCTAGATTCTTCACAAACAAAGGTGGAAAAGAAAAAAAATCAATCAAGTATTTATCAACAGTCTACTATACCAGGTCCTATCCTACGCATCGAGGATATGAAGACAAAATCAGAACCATACCTACCCTCAAGAAGGTCACTTTCTACCAGAGAGAAATAAGCTATAAACCCATGCAAAATTGCAAATTTTTCATATACAAATGGCTCTGTCAATTCCTGGGTGTGGGAGCACCCCCACCCAGTGTTGCAAATCTCAAACTGAACATGCCCAGTAATTTTAAGGAGAGACACTAGAAGTTGGGGTGGGTTAGGAAAGACCTCATGTGGTATTTGAGCTGAGCTTTGAAAGAAACTAGGGATTCCAAGGGAGAGGAGTGAGGAGGAGATGCAGGCCAGGTATGGAGGACAATATTTGCAAAGGCATCCAAGGCAGAAGAAGGAGTATAGAAGAGCAAGAAAGCCAATTTGATACGATCATGATAAATGGGTGAAGGGAAGTGTTGAGGTGCAGGTTGGAGGATGGAAGGAAAATTCTGAATGCATCAGTCGCTCCTAAAAATAAGTCTCCGAAATATTACCCCTTCCCAGTTCTCTCCTAATACATTTCAACCCCCTTCCCGTTAAAAGATGGTATTCTAAGACACTCCAATCACAATCTACGGGGTTTATGGGTCAAGTTATTTTTTTATGTTTTTCCCAGTAAATGGAGGGAGAGGGTTGGGTTGAATGTTCATGGAACCCCCATTCTCTCACCTGGACACCCCATGACCCATTTAATACAACAAAATGTTAACCGGGGATGTTTTCATTCTTTTTGTTTTTTTGGTCAAATCTTTCTGAGCCTTGGTGATCAAATTCCACTCTCACCTTCTGCATGAAGATTCTTCCAGGTCTCATTGATTTTCCTCCCCTCTGAATTGCTCCAGTACATAGTCTGTACCCCATAACAAACACTAAATTAATTACATGCTGTCTCGCATGGTTTACCACTGACTCTTGTTCTACAACTAGAATGGTAAGGGCCTCGGGGCAGTAGGGACCCTGTCTCCCCAACAACAGGCTGGGATCTGCAGCTAAGCCCCAAGCACACAGCATTACAGGAGTGTTGAAGCCAAAATGGGGCCCTAGAGGTCATTCTTAGCAATTCCTGCGTGTTACAAAGGAGGAAACTGAGGCTGAGAGACTTCACAAAAATCTCAGAGTTGGGACCTGAACCTCGGCAAAATTCCTCTATGGCATCTTTTCATTCAAAGAGCCTTTCTTTTTTTTTATTTTTCTTTATTTTATTATTTTGGGGGGGGAGGCAATGAGGGTCAAGTGACTTGCCCAGGGTTACACAGCTAGTAAGTGTCAAGTGTCTGAGGCTGGATCAACAAGCATTTCTTAAAGAGCCTATTCCATTCCAAGAGTCATGCTAGGTGCAGGGTGTACAGAGACAAAACCAAAATAATTCTTCCCTCTGGGGAGCCTAGCATGCTCAATATAATGTCATTCAGCCTCTGCTTCAAGAGACGTGAACCTCTATTTTCCCGGTGGCCATTACCACTCTAAGATGGAGCTAATAATCAGGATGCTTTCTTTGATGGTTTTCATACTGAGCTGAAATTTTCCTCTTTGCATTCTCCCCCACCCCAGCACCAATGCTTCTGGTTTTGTTCACTGGGATCTAGCAGAACAAGGCTGATCCCTCCCACCTAAGACAGTCCTTTCTGTACTTTAAGGTAACTATGATGCCCCCCTCCAAGTCTTCCCTAACCTAAATGCACCCAGTTGCTTTGGCCAATCCTCTGTCATGACTTCTGGGCCCTTGGTCATCCTAACCACTCTTCTCTGGATCTTCTCCAGCTAATGGATGGATATCCTAAATTTCAGGGCCTAGAAATTATGGAAAGTCAAACAGCTAATTAGTGCCTTTCTCCACCCCCCCCTCCAGGGTTACCTTCCAGCTACTCTATATGTTGTATTGTTTCGTCATTTTTCAGTAGTGTCTGGCTCTTCTTGACCCCATTTGGACTTTTCTTTTCTTTCTTTTCTTTTTTTTTCTGGTGAGGCAATTGGGGTTAAGTGACTTGCCCAAGGTCACACAGCTAGTTAAGTGTCAAGTGTCTGAGGTCAGATTTGAACTCAGGTCCTCCTGAATCCAGGGGTGGTGCTCTATCCACTGTGCCACCTAGTTGCCCCCATTTGGGCTTTTCTTAACAAAGATACAGAAGTCTTTTGTCATTTCCTATTCCAGCTCATTTTACAGATGAGGAAACTGAGGCTGACTGGGTTTAGTGACATGCCCAGGGTCACAGAGCTAGTAAGTGTATAAGGCCAGATTTGAGCCTAGGTCTTCCTGACCTCAGGGTCTGTGCTTTGTCCACTTTGCCAACTACAGAAGTACATACTTGGTATGTACCTAGTTATTTATGGGTTGTCTCCCTCAGTGGTACCTCCTTGAGAACAGGGACTGCTTTTGCCTGGCACATAGTAGGTGCTTAATAAATGTTTGTTAGTAGATGGATTGGTAGTAATCAAGAGAAGAGGCAAAGTCCCATCATGTCAGTCCAAATCTAGTGGTTTTATATTATTTTTTCATGCTTACCTTGCTATCAATCAGCTTTTCTTGAACGCTAAATAACATCTCTTCATTTGACTTACTTTCAGGCATTCTGAACCTGGAGTTCGTGAACTTTGAAAAATATTTTTTGATTATTTCAATTCAATTGATTTCCTTTGTAATCCTATGTATTTTATTTAATGTGTTTAAAAACATTCCTCTGAGAAGAGGCCCATGGGCTTTACTAAACGGCCCAAGGGATTGGTTCCCTGAAATAGAAACGGTTCAGACCTCCTGCTTTACTAACTCTCCTATTTGAATGGGCACCTAGGTGGGGCAGTGGACAGAGCACTGGCCTTCAGACATTTTACGAGCTGTGTGACCCTGGGCAAGTTACTTAACCCTGCTTGCCTCAGTTTCCTCATCTGTAAAATAAGCTGGAGAAGGAAAAAACAAATCATTCCACTATCTTTGCTAAGAAAACTCCAAATGGGATCACAAAGAGTAGGAAATGACTGAAATGACTCAACAACACTTTTATTCTAAGCAGCTAAAAGGTGCAGTGAATAGAATACTGACTTAGATTCTAGATCTGAATTCAAATCCCGCCTCAAACATTTATCTATGTGACCCTGAGCAAGTCACTTACCCTCTATCTGCCTCAGTTCCCTCATCTATTAAATGGAAATAATAATAGCACCTATTCTTCAGGGTTGTGTGAAGATCAAATAACATGTAAAGTGCTTGACAATCTTTAAAGCACTATACAAATGCTAGTTATTATTTTTGTTATTATTTTCTGCATCATGCTTAAGCTCTTTCAATGTCTCTGAGTTCCAAATTCCTCCTTTCCTCCCTCCCCTCCTCCTTCCCTGAGGTGATAAGCAGTCAGATATAGGTTATGCATGTGCAATTATGTACCACACAACTATGTTAGTCATTTGTATAGGAAGACTTGAATAAAAGAAAAAAATGAAAGAGAAAGTGAAAAATACCCTGCTTCAGTCTGTGTTCAATCAATTTCAGTTCTTTCTTTGGAGGTGGATAATATGCATCATCATTAGTCCCTTGGGATTGTCTTGGATCTTTGTATTACTGAGAATACCTGTCATTCCTAGTTCTTCATCAAACAATATTGCTGTCATTCTGCACAACATTCTCCCGGTTCTGTTCACTTCGCTATACATCAGTTCATACAAGTCTTTCCAGGCCTTTCTGAGATCATCCTGCTTGTCATTTCTCATAGCACAATAATATTCTATTACAATCATATACCACAGCTTGTTTAACTATTCCCCCATTGATGGACATCTCTTTGATTTTCAGTTCTTAGCGACCACAAGGAGTATCACTATAAATATTTTTGTGCAAATGGATCTTTTTCTCTTTTTGGGATGTCTTTGTTATATAAATCTATCAGTGTTATTGATGGATCAATGGGAATGCACAGTTTATAGTCCTTTGGGCACAGTTCCAAATTGTTCTCCTGAACGGTTAGATCAATTCACAACTCTACCAACAGTGGATTAGCGTCCCAGTTTTCCATATCCCCTCCAACAGCCAATATTTTGCTTTTTTTTTTTTTTTTTTGCTATATTTGCTACTCTAATGGGGTGGTTATATCTCAGAATTCTTTTAATTTGCATTTCTCTGATCAACAGTAATCTAGAACATTTTTTCATATCTCAATATCTTTTGAAAGAAGGCAAGGGAAGTTAAAATCACAAGGGAAGGAAGGAGAGATGGAAAAAAGAGCGGAAGGGAGGGATAGAAGGAGAGGAGGGAAGAAGGGCAGGGGGAAGGAAAGGAAGGAAGGAGGGGAAGAAAGATGGAAGAAGAGAAGGAGGGAAGGAAGAAAGAAAAGGAGGGAAGGAAAGAAGGAAGGAAGGAAAGAAAGAAGGAAGGAAGAAACTCTCATAATGTGACCACTTTGTGGGGATTCATTGCTCTCACTGATGGGGACCTGGCTGTACTTACCTGTGTGGATGCTGTACTTCCCAGGAGAATAGAAGCTTAAGGAGAGCAGAGACTTTTTTTGTACAGACACAGCTTAATATTGTTTCTGGCACATAGTTTTTAATAAATGTTTGTTGAATTTCACAGTGCTGAAAGGAAATGAATCATCTTCAAAAGACCTTCATAAAGCATCTATTAATGCTCTAATTATTCAGGCAAGGCTACTGCCCTCCAGAGAAAGGCTCTAAGAGGAATATGTAAATAGGGACTGAATTGGGAATTACTGTGTGTAGTGGCCCTGGCATTCAAGGTCCTGTATTCCCATCCCACCTCTGACATTCTCTACCTGCCTGAGCTTGGACAAGTAACTTAACCAATGTAACCTTAATTTCCTCACCTGCAAGATGAGGGGGGTTGTACTAAGATGTTCTCTAAGGTCCCTTCAAGCTCTAGATTTCTGCCCCTGTTATGAACAGAGGACACTCTTTGAAGGCTGTGCTTAAAGAAACAGGAAGGTAGCATTGTCCAAACCAAGCTATTTCTTCATGGGGTCCCAAATAAGTGTTTTGGTTACTTTTAAAATGTAAGTTTGTGTGTTGAGTCTTGTAAACCTCTGTGTTTATAAGGGAAGCTGGTGACTAACCTGGAGAAAGAGTTCAGATACCAGAGTACTCAGATTATCTGGGTGAAGGAAATCATCAGGAAAAATAGAAATTCTCTAAAGCTGAACATCAAAGACACTGCCGATGTGCTACCCAAACAAATTGAAATGCAATTGGAAAATATTTAATGAAATATAATAAAACATAGATAATGCTTAATAAAGGATAGATGAAGTACCACTACAACCCCTATTGGGGTTATATCATTGCTTCACAAAGATCTCATCTTGCATCCCTGGCCTCTGCCCCCTGTTGCTATACTTTACAGTCCCAGGTTCTTTCTACCTTCCTCAGCTGCCCCGACGTATTAATTGTTTCATCAACCCCATCCCCACCCCACCCCCTGTTTATTTTCTATACCTTTTAGCAGCATCTAGCATGGGATCATTTTGTTGCAAGCCCTACTTGTTGTTTGGCTATTCTCAGCCTCCAGCAGATGGCGCTTGTTCCCTTTTTCAGGGGACACACCATTCTCTGTCCCAGAAGGCAAAGAACACCTCAGGTGATGCTGAAAAAAACACTTCTAGGACAGAGTGCCTCCACTTTTTCCAGACTCCTTTTAAACATCAGTCCTCATAGTCCAAGGCCTTTCCCACAAAGGTCTTTCAGAAGCTACTGGAATCTCCTTTTTCTTGCATGTCATGAATGGGTCTTTTCCCCACACATTATACTTTTCTATCATGGCTTTTTACTATTTGCATCCTCCTTCCTTCAGCACCTAACCAATAGAAGTGCTTGTGTAATAAAGAACCTCTCAGGACTTAGGGAGAAGACTCTATTCTCTCATTTGTCCCTCCATCCCTCAGTTTCTAGGAGGGCAACTGGGGTGGAGTATTCTCCCTCTTTATCTCTGCCTATTGGCATCCTTAGTCCCCTTTTCAGGCTTAAATCAGGTGTAACCTCCTACAGGAAGCCTTCCCTGGTGCCTTATATCATCAATAGTCTCTCCCCCTTAAGCCAAAATTCCTTTTTAGTTACTTTGTATAAACTATGTATTGATTTATCAGCAAGGTTATTCTGTCTCCCTTTTAGAACATCAGCTCCTTGAAGGCAGGGTCTGTTTTCATTGTTTTTTTTTTCTTTGCATCACCTCAGCACCAGCAGTGGCAGGCACATAATAGGCACTTAATGAATGTTCTTCAGATTGAATCAAATTGGTCGTGTATAGTGATGGGTGGTGAGGGTGAGTCTTCCAATATTGAGCCTCTGCACTAGCTGTCCCTCTTCACCTTTGTCTCCTGGCTTCCTACAAGACTGCCCAAATCCCACCTTCTGTAACCCTCCTTTTCTGATTTCCCTACCCCCTAGTGCTATCCTGCTGAAAAGACCTTCCGTTTACACTGAACATATCTTATATCATACCTAGTTCTCTACTTGTTGTCTCCCCCCTTAGAAGAAAAGAACTTTTTGAGTGCAGGGACTATTTTTTGCCTTTCTTTAACTCCCCAGGGCTTAGCACAGTTCCTAGCACATAGTAAGTACTTAATAAATCTTTGTTGACTGACTGGTAAGCAATAGAAACAGAATTCCTGGACTTTCTCTTTGACATCTGCTACTGCCTCACTGTGAATTAATGATTTAAGTAAAATTCTCCTTATTCCCTATTCTTTTTTTAACCTTTTTTTTTTAATGGGAGAGGTGAGTTGAAGAAGGAAATGACAAACCATTCCAATATCTTTGCCAAGAAAACCCAAAATGGGGTCACAAAGAATCCGACATGACTGAAAAAAAATGACAACAACAAAAAGATACCTTGATGGAAAAGACCTTCTGTGACCCCCTCGGGGACTGAATTTATATCTGTTGAGAGGAAAGGGAAGTTGGCCCTGTGGCCCCTTGGAGGAACAAGAGGGAACTTCCTAGAAGGATCCAGGCAGTAGCCGAAACCTTATCTGGGCAGCTCCAACCTTCTTAAGGAAGCACTTAGTGTAAAAAGTAGCAGAAATCATTAGTGAAAACAGATCTCGCCTGAACAATTTCTGGCATGTGGGATCAGCATCTCTAAAACCTCTCCCTCCCCTCCCCTTTCCTACCCCTGTCCCCAAACAACCCAGCTTTTAGCCTCTCAAACATGGGTAGAACAGTAGATTAAATGCTGGCTCTGGTGTCAAGCAGAGAATTCAGATCCTCATTCTGTTATATGCTTCCTCTGTGACCTTAGAGAAGTCACTTCCCCACCAGCCCCAGCCCCAGTCCCACCTCTACCTTAGTTCCTCATAGATCTAATGAGGAGATTGTTCCAGAGGGCCTCCCTTTCAGCTCTAAATCTAGTAATGACAGCTACCATTTATAAAGCACTTTAAGGTTTGCAAAGCCCTTTACAAATAGTACTTCATTTGATCCTCACAACAACCCTGGGAGGTAGGTGCTATTGTTGACCCATATTACAGATGAGAAAAACCAAGGCAAATGATGGGTAAGTGATTTATCCAATGCCATACAGCTAGTAAGTATATGAGGCTGTATTTTGAATTTAGGACTATCCTGAATCCAGGGCCAGAATTTTATCCACTGGGATGCCTACCTACTTATGGTTTTCTGATCCAGTTGTATCCTAGGGAGGCTATTAAGTCAAATAGCCTCAGAGGAAGAAGGCATTGCTATGAATTGGTGTGATCTTGGAAGGCTTCTTAGAAAAAATAGGATGGCAGAAGGGCCTTGAAGGATGGAGTTAGTCTAGGGAGTTGGCAGGAGGGGAAGCATATGAGCAAAAAGATCTAGGAGAGAAAGTAGCACCCTGCATACAGTAGACACTTAATAAATTTTTTTTGGGTTGGGTTGGATCGGGTTGGGTTAGACCAAGTTGTTTAAAAATAATAATAGTAAACCATTAACCAATGCAGAAAGAAACTCAATTATATGTGAACTCATCGGCTACCATCAATCATGTCCTCCCTCCATCACTGCTCAGGATAAGGTCTAAGTCATCCATTGTAAAGGAAGGACCAATCCAACTCCACTAGAAGATGATGGAGGGCACTAAGAGAGCCCCTGCTTTGGTGTATCTAAAATCAAGAATCCAGAGTCTGAATCCTGCCTCAGACATTTATTTGCTGTATGACCCTGGGCAAGTCATTGAAACCTCTCTGGCCTTGAACTTCTTTATGTGTAAAAGGAGGGTATTAGATTTGATGAACCGTAAGGTGGTGCAGTGGATAGAGCGCCAGGCTTGGAGGACCTGAATTCAAATCCAGTCTCAGACACTGCCTAGCTGTGTGACCCTAGGCAAGTCACTCTCTGAGTCTTAGTTTCCTCAACTGTGAAGTGGGTATAATAATAGTAACTACCTCTCAGGGTGTTTGTGAGGATTAAATGAACAAGGTGATTAAATTAATTAAATAATTAAATGTTAACCTGTAACATGCTTTGTTGCTTAGTCACTTTCAGTCCTGTCTCACTCATTGTGACCCCATTTGGGGATTTCTTGGCAAAGATACAGGAGTGGGTTTTCCATTTCCTTCTCCAGTTTGATGTGAGTCGCTCAGGGTCATACAGTTAGTCAGTGTCTGAGGCCAGATTTGAACTCAGGTCCTCCTGATTCCGGGCCTGGAACTCTAGCTACTGCACCACCTAGCTAATATTGAAATTACATTGTTCTTATATTATAAACTGATTTATCAGCTATGGACATGCTCTACATTATTTCCTGAAATGTAAGCTCACTGAGGGCAGGGGTTATTTGGTTTTTAACTCTGTATTTCCTATGTGAGCAAAGCTTGTTGTTGTTGTTGTTTTAGTTTTGCCTCTCTAGGTCTTAGTTCCTTCATCTGGCCAGTTAGGGGGAGCTATCTAGTTGGTTAGAGTGCAGGACTTAGAGTCAAAAACACAAGAGTTCAAATCCAACCTCAGACACAACTAGCTCTGTGAACCTAGAGTAGTCACATTACTTCTGTTTGCCTCAGTTTCCTCATCTGTAAAAAGGGGCAATAATAATATTGTCTACATCACATAGTTGTAAGGATCAAATGAACTGATATTTGTAAAGGGCTTTGTCAGTTTTAAAGTGCTTTACAAATGCCGACTCTTCCTTGTAAAATGAGTTGGTCTAAGAAGCTAGGAATCTGTTGATTGTCTTATCTTCTTTAGAAGGAGATCAGAAATTCAGGCAGGCCTAGAGCTGGAGGGGGGTGAGGGGGAGGTCTCCTTTCTCTCTCTCACCTGTGCCTGGAGATCATTGCTTCAGTTCTGGGGAAGAGTGGGGGTAGAAAACTCACCGAAAAGAAAAAGGAAAAGGTCCTTTACTTGTGCTGTGTTTTGTATTTAATTTCCCAGTGAACGTGCTCTTTTATCATTCCAAACCGTGAAAGTAAATTAAGAAGAAATGGTTTTCTTTCAATTAGGCTCAGGGTTGCTTTGAGTAACTGCCTATAATTCTATTTAATGAAAAAATAAAATCATTATTCCACTTCTACCCCTGCCTTGTCACGCGCTCACAGACGGGCTCCATTAGCGGGCACCGTGGATTTATTTAATTAGAAAAATATTTTGTTTTCTCTGATTCTTTGGGAGGAGGAGGGTGGGGGGGAGAAGAAAAAAAAGCTCCAGGCACAAAATTAATCAAATCTGTTACCTGGTGGTTAATAACTTATAAACTACAGGCATCTATCAATCCTACAGAATATTCTCTCCTGTCCACTTCCCTTCTCCCTGGCTGGTCTATGGCTGAGTCAACTGGCTGCTCTGTACATTTCTGGTCCTCTCCTCTTGGGAGAGCTTCCTGGCCCCTGGGGAGAGAGATAAGGGTGGACAGACCGTGTGCAGGAGGAGCCCCCAGGAAAGGGGAGGAGGCCAAATCCTTGTGACTCCAGAACAATATGGGCTTTTGCATACAAAATGCAAAGGAAAGGCAAGCAGGGAACCCACATGTGCTGCTGGTTAAGGCAAATCCCTCTCCCCCTCCCCTGCCCCAACCACCACTGCCTTGTGCCTGTTCAGAGCAGCTGGCCTCAAAAGCCTGGTGACGGGCCCCACATCCTCGGGCTGCTTATCTCTATCAGTACCACCTAACGGGGTAGGGGTGCATCAAGAAGCACAGAAAGGGGCAGCTAGATTGTGAAGTGGATAGAGCACTGGCCTTGGAGTCAGGAGGACCTGAGTTCAAATCCGGCCTCAGACACTTAACACTTAGTAGCTGTGTGACCCTGGGCAAGTCACTTAACCCCAATTGCCTCACTTAAAAAAAAAAAGAAGCACAGAGAGACAGGGAAAGACACAGAGATACAGAGAGAGATGTTGGAACCAAAGAGAGAAGCTGTCTCATCTACTTTGCTCCCCTTCCTCCCCAAAAAGAATATGCTTTGTATTGTGCAAGGGAAAGGAAGGGAGGGGTAAAGTAGGATTCAGGATACCGGGGGCCTGGGTTTCAGTTCTGCTTTGGTCACAATAGTATGGTCTAGTAGGAAGAGTACTGACCCTGCAGGTTGCTACCTGCATGATGTTGAGCAAGTCAACTGATGTACCTGAGCCTGTTTTTTGTTTGTTTGTTTTGCGGGGCAGTGAAAGTTAAGTGACTTGCCCAGGGTCACACAGCTAGTAAGTATCAAGTGTCTGAGGTCAGATTTGAACTCAGGTCCTCCTGAATCCAGGGCCAGTGCTTTATCCACTGTGCCACCTAGCTGCCCCTCAGTTTTGTTAAACCAAGGGAGCTGAGCCTCGTGACCTTTTAAGTTGTTTTAAGGTTCCATGGTCTTATGATTCTGGTCACTTAATCAGGACCTCAGCTTCTTCATCTGGATGAAGACAGGGCTGGCTGACCACCGGGGCATTCTATCTCCTAGTGCCAGGCCCAAGTGACATGCCCTCCCATGCCTGGAGAGCCTACCCCTGGAAATTCCTTGTGCTCAATTTAGTAAGAAACTTTATCTAAGTGGCTGGCACTCTCCTCAAATTGCCATTGGTATACTTAACCAGCTACATGGGGTATGTCCCTAGTGGAAGAGAAGATCCCTGAGGACAGTCACTGTTGTTGATTGTTTCTTTCTTCGTATGCCTAGTGCCTAGGACAGTGCCTGGCACATAGTAGATGCTTATTACATGCTTGTTGGCTTGACTTGAATTTGTCTAGAAACTGGACTCAGCCTATAATTATTTCTGGAAAATTGCTCTGATGGGATAGGCTAAGCTTCTTTAATGAGTAATGAGGAGGAAGAGGAGGAGAGAGAGAGACAGACAGACAGACAGAGACAGAGACACAGAGACACACACAGAGAGAGACAGAGACAGACAGAGATACAGAGAGAGACAGACAGAGAGAGAGACAGAGACAGAGACAGAGAGACCAAGACAGAGAGACAGAGACAGACAGAGACAGAGACAGAGAGACAGAGACAGACAGAGACAGAGAGAGAGAGAGAGAGAGAGAGAGAGAGAGAGAGAGAGAGAGAGAGAGAGAGAGAGAGAGAAAATCACAGAATCAATGAGACTGGCTCCTCAGGGAAACCTCCCTGCTTCCAAAGCAACTCTTCCAGGGTGGAACTATGCTTCTTAGAAAAGATGGAGTTTATACCGTGAAAGAGCTCTAAGGAACTAGAAGAACTGTCAGTCCCTTTAAGAACCAATATTTTACAGAGGAGAAAACTGAGGCCCAGAGAGCTTAGGTGACTTAAACTGAGTCATACAACTAGTAAGTGTCTGAGTTGGGATTTAAGACTTTCATACAGGGACAGTGGAGGGTGGATGGACACTGAGCCATCCAGCCTCTCTCCCCCAGTTCTCTTCCTGACTAGGCTGATGACCTGAAGGCACTGTGCAGGGTCAGGAAGACCTATTTGTAGATCACAGAACGGCCTTGTTCTGTAAGAAGTTCTGTGGTCTTAAGAAAAGCATAACCTGGTAATTTAGACTCAGTAACCCTGGGCTCTAACCACTGAGCAAAAGGATTTGGACATCTAACAGCAATGAAGCCAAAAACCAAAACCCCTGAGCTACTCCCATTTATATTTCCCTGGCCATCTACACCCCTTTGGTTTGGAATGTCTACATAATGGAGGAGCTCCATTCTCCCACAACTCGTCAAAGATGCCAAGGGGTTAAGAAACAGGCATCTACAAGCTCAGATCTATATGGTATAAAGTGAAATGAGGTGTTGGCAATTATCCAGTGAATCCAATCAGTCTAGAAAGCCCACAGAGCTAATTCAAGACCAAAAGCTTTTCCTTTAATAATCCCTCATAGTGCCTTCCATGCAGTCCAATCCAAAAAGCATTTATTAAGTGCCCTCTGTGTGCTCTGCTAGGTGCTGGGAATATAAAGACACTTGTGAGAAATGGAGCCTACCCCCAAGGGTTTATATTCTAGGGGGAGGAGGGGAAGTTACCCTGAGCAGGTCACTCAACAAGTCACTCAGTTTCCTTCTCTGTAAAAATAAGGAGCCTGGACCAGATGATCTGTAATGTTCCTTATAACTCGAAGTCTGTGATTCTTGGATTCTAAAGATGCTTCATAAATTTTAAAGCCATATGTAAATGTCATTTTTATTTTGTCTAAATCGAACTCAAGTAGTTAAGGAGAAAAATGGTTGGCATATTCTTGCTTCTCTGTCTCTTCTGCTTCTCTCTCTCTGTCCCTCTGTCTCTCTCTGTCTCTGAAGTCTGACTTATCCAGATACTGAGACCCATCTAATCACCTCCATCTGATAAAGGGAGGTATGAAAAGAAAATGAAGAGAAGGTCTGCCTCGAGCCAAGCTCTGGTTCAGGTAATTCAACAGCATTACCCATAACCACTGAGTAACGATATACCATAATTACATTAATGTACATTCCCCTGAACTGGCTGACTCCCTTCGTGATAGCTGTTAAACGGCCCCTTGATGGATTCAAAAAAGGCATTCAGTTGAGGCCCCATTCCATCTCTGTTGGGTTCTCTCCTTGTTTTTCTACAAAATTAACAGACACCCAAGCATGAACAAGGACGGGTGTTGCTTAGCCGACTTAATCTTCCTGCTTACTCCTTTTCCCACCTGAGCTCAGGCTGCTTCTTGGAACATCTCCAAAGATGGAGCTGTCTCAATTCCATGCTTCTGGGGGGGGGGGGGAGTGTGTGTGTGTGTGTGTGTGTGTGTGTGTGTGTGTGTGTGTGTGTGTGTGTGTGTGAAGTGGAAGGGGTTGGGAGAAGGGACTCAGTGGAAAAAGCTTTAAGTCAGAGTCAGGAAACCTGGCTTCTGGTTCCCTTTCTGTTGCTGGGTAGCTTTGGAATCTTGAACAAGTCCCTTCACAGGAGCTTAGCATTTATTTGGGAAGGGGGCTTTAGAGATAGTCTACCCAACCCTTTTATTTGATAGATGAGGGAAAAAGGGATTTGCCTAGAATTACATCAGACTTGGAATCAATTAATCAATCAATCAATATTCATTAAACACATTTATTATGTGCCAGGCACTATGCTAAGTTCTGGGGTTACAAAAAGAGGCAAAAGGCAGACATTTGATCACTGGCCCTCTGATTCCAAAACCAATGCCCTTTTCACCATACCTCACTGTCTTCACATTTCCCCTCTTGGCCTTGGTTTTCCTTTCCATAAGATGAAGAGGTTGGGATAGATGTCCCACTGTTCTCCAGTTAAGAATTACACCTAGAGGCTGTGTGAAACAATGGGAGATCACCACATTTGGAGTCCAAGACCCTGGGTTCGAATCCATCAATCTGAACAAGTGACTTAATTTCTCTGAGACTCAATTTCCTTATGTGTAAAAAGAGGTAATTGGACTTGAAGAGCCATAACCCCCTTCCAGTTCTAAATCAGCATCTAAATTTGAATCTTGATTCTATTGCTTACCAGCATAATAGGTAATAATCTAGGTAGACCTGGGTTCAAATCCTATCTCTTCCACCAACTAACTTTGTGAATGTAGATTTCCCTGTTTCCCTCATTTCTAAAATGAAGGTGATTTTAGGGTTTTTTGGGAGACACAAGTAAAATTTTATATATATATATATATATATATATATATATATATATACATATAATTGATTTGCAAAATTCAAAATATTTTATATCAATTATTATTTTCCATGTGACCTTGAACAAGTTATTTTAACTTCTTTGAACCTCAGTTTTCTCATCTGTGAAGTAGGACCAAGGAGCTGCCCAAAATGACTTCCAAGATCTTTTCCAGCTTTTATATTTTATGTTCTAAAGTCCCTCCCCATTCTGATATTCTAAAATAATAGGATTTTTTGGAAAAGAGAGGTGAAAAGAAGAAAGACAAAATACTGGCCCGAGAATTGTTTGTTGTTGTTGTTCAGTTGTTTCAGTTATGCCCAACTCTTCATGACCCCATTTGGTGTTTTCTTGGCAAAGATACTGAAGTAGTTTGCCATTTCCTTCTCCAGCTCATTTTATATATGAGTCAACTGAGGTAAACAGGGTTACCCAAGGTCACACAGCTAGTAAGTGTCTGAGCCCAGATTAGAACTCAGAAAGAAGAGTCTTCCTGACTCCAGGTCTGGTGTTCTATCCACTGGGACCCCTAGCTGCCCTAGAATTATAGGGCATGGGAAAATGAAAATATTTTGCACAAACAAAATCATTGTAGCTAGGATAAGAAATTAAGCTGTCAAATGAGGAGAAAGAAAAACTTTACAACAAATATCTTTGATTAGAGATTTAGAAATCTATAGGAAATTAACATAATTATATCAGACCAGGAGCTATTCCCCAACTGACAAATGGTCAAAAGATATAAACAGACAGTTTTCAAAAGAAGGATTACAAGCTATTAGCATCTCTATGAAAGAATGGCCCAAATCACAAATTATGAGATAAATGCAAATAAAAAAAAACCCAGAGGTTTCACCTCACATCCACCAAATTGGTTTAAAAAAATAACAAAAGATAGAAAGAGCCTAATTTAGAGGGTTTTTTGAAAAGTAGACACACTAATACATTGTTGTTGCAGTTGTGAATTGGTGCAGCTATTCCAAAAAATTATTTTAAATTATTCAGTGTTCCTCCTCTATTTCCTCCTTATCAGGGTTTGAATTAAATGGTCTCTAAAGTTCCTTCTAACTCTTAATTTATAATCTTATGGTCATAATGGTAAGAACATGAGTAGAATATTCATAGCCTTTTACCCAAAGATCCCACTGCTAGGCTTTTACCCCAAAGGGAGACCCATGTGCACCAAGACATTCATAAGTGAACTTTTTGTGATAGCAGAGAATTGGAAACAAAGTAGATTCCCATTGAGTGATGAATGATTAAACAAATTTTGTTGTATGAATGTGGTAGACACACTACCAATGGCATGATCATCGCTATAGCTTACAAAGTACTTTACATTTATTATCTCATTTGGTCCTCATGGAGACCCTAATTAAGAAATGAAAAAGAAGAATTCAGAGAAGCATGGAGTGAAGTCAACAAAATCGGGGTGGGGGAAATCTATCTAGTAATCACAACAATGAAAAATGAAAGAACAAACAACAGAATTATGCCTCGTTATGCTGACCAAGAAACTGACCCTGGAGAGAGTCAGAAAATGCATCTGCTCCCTCCCTTCTTTGCAAAGGTGGGAAAGTATGAGCATGGAATATTACATACACTCCGACTTAGCTGATAAGTCTGTTGGTTTTGCCAAAGTATTTTGCCCCTTCTCTGCCCCTCTTTTTAAATCTTTGTTACAAAGGATAGCTCACTTGGGAGAGAATGGGAAAGGATACATTCAGAAATTAGGGTGATATAAAAACAAAAGATATCCATTTTTTTAAATAAAAAGGAAAATATCATGGGAGAGAAGCCAGTCTGTCCCTAGGCAATACAGAGAGAGTGTTTGGCTTTGGAAGGGCTTGTTGGATGCTGGAGAGGATGTCCTGCCTTCTTTAACTTCATTAGTGAGTGTTCCTCCCCCTCCCCTGCCTCACCGCCTCCCTTCTTCCCTATTCACTTTGGCATGAATGCCCCCGAGAAGAGGAAGTCTGAATTAGGGCACTGGAACCCTGAGCTGCAGTTTTATAGCTTTAAATTAGCAGATAGAGACTTGCTCCAGGTACCGTAACAAAGTCAACAGTCAGGGTCCCTATCTGATTACAGGCACTGATACGGGGTTTATGGAACATAGGACAGGAAGGGCGTTCTTAATGGAAATGGCTCTTAAGTGAGGTGCCCTTCACAGCCCGAGATGTTGTGGGCCACTGAAAGAGAAAACAAGCCACGCACGCTGTGTACTGAAACATCACAGAGGGCTCCCCCTCCTGTGGTTGTGCAGTCCAGGGGGACCTACCTCCCTTTTGGCCATTCTCCACCTTTTAGCTGTTGAAAACATGTAGTCTTTTTTTTAAACTATGTAATTTTAATGAAGACACTCTGGAGAGAGGCGCTTAACTGATGGGCAGACACATTTTTCTGCCCCTTAAATGCACTGGGGGCATAATGGACCACAGGGCAAGGGTCAGACACACAGCCTGCCAAAAGGAAGACCCTCTCCTATTTATTCAACAACTATTCCTTGGTTTGGTTGTTTGTTTTAGTAACTATAATAGAGAAAGACCTATACAATGCAAAGCTAAAACTAGGGTGTACTCATCAGAGCCTTGACCCAGGTAGGAATTTTACCCCGGACATAAAAAAATCTATGCATGGCTCTATTGCCAAGCACTGACATGGTAGGCAGGTGACTTAGTTTCAAATGCTGGGTCTTAGGCTTACCCCTTGTATAAACTTGAATAAGACCCTTCTTTCTTGTCCTCAGATTTCCCCATCATCAGAATACGGGTATTAGACTAAATGGTCCAATTTTTGTCTTTGTCTTTTTATTCTAAATATCTGGCATAGTAGGCACATAGTAGGTATATTGTACATAGTAGGCATTTAATAAGTGCTTGCTGATAAGACTTCCATCCCTAAGACCAAGGTCCCTTCCTCTATCTAATAGGTATGTGTAATAGCTATATCTGCATTAGCAAACTGGACAATCTTTGAAGACAAGCATTATATCATTTTTTTTATCCTTGCATCTTCAAAGTCTAGTAGGGGATCTGGCAAATTGTAAGCATTAAATTACTATTTGTTGAATGAATGAATGAATAAAAAAATCTATTAATTGTTTACTATGTACAAATGAATAAATATTCACATAATGAATGCATGAATGAATGAATGGATGGGAAAAGATGAGCGATTACTCCACAGTGACAAATAAACTTTGTGTCAATGACTACCATTATAACTTCCTAGTAGGAAGTGTCCTAGACAAGCAGCAACCAATGCTTATAAATTAATAGGAAATATTTCATGGGAAAGAACCTTAGGGTTTCTCTAACTCTAAGTTTTACAGATGGGTAAACTGAGGCCCAGAAAGGTCAAGAAACTTTTCCAAGATCACACCGCTATTAAGAAACGGACTCAAGTCTCTGTCCCTTTAAGACCCGGGCTCTTTCCCCTACACTATTCTGAGAATTAATCCTCATTGAAATGGTTCCTGCCCTCAGGGAGTTTATAGTCTATTGAATTTACTTACAGGTTATTAGAAACAAATACTGCTCATATCAGAGGCCATAGAATACACCATTACAGCAATAAGCAACCTTCCTTGACAGTCCAGTTTAAGCTCAGTGACTTACAGTAGTGGTTGGGTTGGGTTTTAGCATGGGATTGCTGGATGTTTCTTTGATACATGGGAGCTCTTCTCACCAGCTGCTCCATTTGTCAACATAGTGTTGCTTTTCCTTTGGCTCCTATCTCCTTCTATTCTGCTCACTATATCCCATTTTGAGTCCCTTCTGAGTTCAAATCCAGTTTCAGACACTTACTAGTTGTGTGACCCAGGAAATTCACGTAATCTCTGCTTTCCCCATTTTCCTCATCTGTAAAATGGGGATGACAATAGTAGCACCTACTTCCCAGGGTTGTTGTGACCCTGGGAAAATTATTTAACTTCTATTTACCTCAGTTTCCTCATCTGTAAAATGGGGGTGATAATAATAGGATCAGAAGAAATAACAATTGTAAAGTACTTAGGGCAGTGCCTAGCACAGAGAGGGCACAATATAAAAGCTATTATTTTTATTATTATTTTCTTGCTTTGCTCGGCTTGAAGTCCATGTGGTCTAAAACCATACTTCCTGCAGTCCTCTTCTTTGAAATTCTCCTGAGCCTCCAACAGATGGCAGCTGTTACCTTTCCCAAGGGACCAGACTCCTACAGAATCTTTGCCAGTCTGCATTATAATCCTAAATACAGCCCATCCAAAGTCGCACTTTGCATTGTTATACTCACAGCTCTTGACCTGAGATTTACAAAGTTTCTCAGGATCAACCTTTGCACTTGGCAAAGAGATTCTACCCCATTGTCAGAAGCATATAATCTCAGAGTTAGAAGAGAACTCAAAGGTTATTTACTTCCACTCATAACTGACCCAAGAATCTCAATTGCAGCATAATTTTTAAATGATCAAAAAATCTTTTGCTTGAAGATTTCAAATGAAATAGAATCCACTACCTTCCCAGACTTTCCATCAGGCTTTTGAACAACTGAAGTTATCAGGATTTCCCCCTCCCCCCTTGAACAGTACTCAAAATTTGTCTCTATTCAGCTTCCCCCCATTGCTACTAGTTCTGTCTCCAGGGGCCAATCAGAACAGCTTTAATTTCCTTCCATAGAGTTAAAATTCTTTGAGCATGTCATGTTCCCCCTAAGTCTTCTCTTCTTCAAGAAAAAAAAAATCCCCATTTCCCTTGATGGATCCTCAAATGATCTCAAAGCCCTTCACCGTTCTCTGAATAGTCTCCAGTTTACCAGTGTCCTTCCTAAAATGTGGTGTTCAAAAATAAATACAGGGGCGGCTAGGTGGCGCAGTGGATAGAGCACCGGCCCTGGAGTCAGGAGTACCTGAGTTCAAATCCAGCCTCAGACACTTAACACTTACTAGCTGTGTGACCCTGGGCAAGTCACTTAACCCCAATTGCCTCACTAAAATAAATAAATTAAATAAATTAATTAATAAATAAATAAATACAATACTCCAAAAGCCATCTGACCAATGTAGAGTACAGAGGGACTCTCACCCCCCTAGTCCTGGAAACTCTGACTCTCTCAGAGAAACCCAAGATTATACTAGTTTTGGGAGGTATGGTACCACATTATTGATTCATATTGAGTTCACTATGAATTAAAACTCCATATTCCACAATATAAAATCATAATTTAGCTTCTTCTCTTCCCTAGTGCCCAATCAGTACACCTGCCAGGAATATCAGCGCTTCCCACTTATAGAGACTGAAGAAAGCACCTCATTTTCTCCCCAAATGTCTTTCAGTTCACCAAGTATCTCTTGAGTTAGGTGGGTAGGACTATTGGAATTACCCAAGGTTGGTTGGGTAAAACATTTTGGTACGAGAAATAGAGATGCATTGCTCTAAATCTTGTGAGCATCTGGGCAGGAAAGATTGGTGATCCCCAGTACATGAAACAAGATCACCAACACATACAATATTAAATGATAAAGTGCATTTGAAGGGTTCAGAATGAAATGATATTTGAGGTCCAAGGAAGAAAGTCATTGCTAGCCCTGGAAATGAAGGAAGGTTTCGTGAAAGAGGGAATATTTGAGGAAAAAGAATAGGTTAAAAGGGGGGTGGTTAGAAACTGAACAAGTAAAGAAGAGGAAGGAAAAGATTCCAGATGTAGGTAATCAAATAGGTCAGGGCACATAGATAGGTGAGTGAAGTGTTTGACTAGAATCTGGAGTATGCTAAAGAGAATAATATGGCACCATATTGGAAGGGTTTGATGGCCCTTGATTGTGGAGAGCTTTAATACCAGGCAAGGGAGTATGAACTTTCTTCTGGAGACAAGACAGAAGAAGGAGATTTCTCGAGCAGTAGATTGACAGAAACAGATCTAAGCTTGAAAAGGGTTATTATGACACATGTCAAAAGGATCGTATTTTAAAATCTGTATCAGCTGACATATTTGTAAAGTACTTAGCATGGTGCTTGACATATACTAAGTGCTTAAGAAAGGCTTATTCTTCTCCCTTCAAAGATGAATTGGAAGGAGGCAGAGAATAGAGGCAGTATGATAGATACAAAGTACTAGCTCCAAAGTCAAAAGACCTAGGTTCAAATCCCCACCTCTGACAGTTACTATCTGTGTGACCTTGTACAAATCACTTCAATTCTCTCAGCCTCAGTTTCCTCCTCTGTAAACTAAATGGCCTCAGAGCTTGCTTCTCGCTCTATCTATGATGCTAGGACTTGTTTGGAGCTGACTGCAGTAGTCCAGACAAGTGGAAATGAGCGCCACTAGAAAGGCAGCAGGAGAGCTGATAGGATGTGGGCAGATAGAATGGATGTTGTAGATTTGGGAATAAGAACCAGGAACTGATCAGACAGTCATGGAGTCATGGAGAGAATGAAATCAAAGACCACCACAAGTTTTTAACCATGGGATAAACCCGGTGAATAATATCGATCTATACAGGAAGAAAGTGGATATCAGATAGAGAAGGATGAGTTCTGATCACACCTAGGTGGCGCAGTAGATGAAGCACCAGTCCTGGAGTCAGGAGGACCTGAGTCCAAATCTGACCTCAGACACTTCACACTTACTAGCTGTGTGACCCTGGGCAAGTCACTGCCCCCTCTTTGGGCCTCACTTTCCTTAAAATTGAGTAGGTGGGCCTCTACATTTCCCAAGGCCCCTTTCGGCTCTGAAGCTTTCTTGCCACTGAAAGGGCAGTTGGTCCCAGCTTTTCTCAGCTCACCCAGACAAAGGAAAGACAGGTTGGATGTGTGGAGTCTTGGCGCCCTCTGCTGGCTCCGCGCTGAAACGAAGGGAAGGAAATTCTAGGGGCGAGCTGAGAACCCAACAATTGACATGTTGGAGGGAAGCTCATAGATCGTCAGAATCCCCCTCGATCACATCGCTGACAGGCCTCTGTCCAGCGTTGGCTTGAAGGGATGGGGGAACCCACCACCTCCCAGGGCTTTCACTTTCGTCTCGCTCTAAGTAGTTACCTCCAAGTCCCTTAACCAACCTCAGCTCCCCCCTCTGCAAAGTGAAGGGAGGGTTTAGATCAAGCAAAAAGCCAAGAAGCATTTATTTAGAGCTTGCTTGGAACAGGCACTGCACTAGTGCTAGAGATAGACAAAAGTGTCATTTTAGCCCCTTACAGCTGCCCACGAGCTCATATTCAGTCGCCCATACATGCACAATACATATGTGGGTGTGAAAATGTGCACCCACATATGCATATATGCAGACACATGAATATATGCATGTATGCTGCATACACACCCACACCTATATACACAATGCACATATGTGTGCATATACATATATACATGTGTGCACATATGCACCCATACATATATACTCTTAGATATATTCACATAGCCATACAAGTGCTACATAATGCATATATGAGTGTTGTTTGTGCATATGTGCATTATAATGTGTGTATATGTATGCAAATGCCTGTAAACACTTCTGAGTGTAAGCGCCTTGAGGGCAGGGACTTTTACCTCTTTCTGTATCCCTAGCACTTAGCATGATGCCTGAATTAAATGTGTATATGCATACACACAATTGAACATGCATGTGCATACACACAAACGCACACAGGCATATACACATGAAGGCATACAACATGTGTGTGCTTACAGAGACATGCATGGATCTGTGCACACATGTATGTACACACATATAGGTATGTGAAATTGTGTACACCCACATATGCAAAATCAACTCAGATAATTAGTTGTGAGGGAGAAGCTAGGAATGGGAGAGTCAGTTGAGTTTGAAGGGAAACGTCAGAGGCACAGGGGAGGACAGAGTGTTTTCTAGTCATGAGGGATAGGTGGCCCCCAAAGTTCCATCCAGCTCTAGAGAAATATAACAATAAAGCTATAATTTACACAGAGCTTTAAGGTTTTCAAAGCACTTGACAATTATCTTATTTGATCCTCAAAACAACCCTGGGAGGTAGGTGCTATAATTAGCCCCATTTTATACTTTAGGAAACTGAGGCAAACAGAGATTAAGTGACTTACCCAGGGTCACACAGCTACTAAGTATCTGAGGCTGGATTTCAACTCTGGTCTTGCTCACTCCAAATTCAATGGTCTATCTATGGTAGTGGATAGAGTGCCAGGCCAGGAGTCAGGAGGACCTGAGTTCAAATCTGGTCTCAGACATTAGCTGTGTGACCTCAGTCAAGTTACTTCACCCTGTTTGCCTCAGTTTCTTTATCTTCAAAATGAGCTGGAGAAGAAAATGACAGACCACTCTGGTGTCTCTGCCAAGAAAATCCCAAATGGAATCACAAAGAGTTGGACACAACTGAAAACAACTCAACAACAACAAGCCGCCTCTATTTCTAGACCCACGATCCTATGATCTGATTGGGTAGCAGGTTCTGACCCATTCAACAATTCCAGAATCTTTTCCAATTCCAGGATGTAGCATAACCCATCACCTTCATCCCTCAGTGTCCAATGTAATACCTATGGCTGACTCGGGCCAGAATGGAGCTTACAGATCCAATCTCCTCTGCATTTTGCAGATGGAGAAACTAAGTTCCAGAAAAGTTATGAAGGAAATCCATGGGAGGCTGGGGACTAGAGTCCAGTTCTCTTAAATCCCAACCCAGGATTCTTTCCACTCCAGGAGAGGGAGCCTTGATTTGGAGATGTGATGTTGCCAGGGCAGGCAATTTATCTAAATCTTAAGCTTTTCTTGCATGGGCAAGGATGGTCACCAGCCAAAGCAGACACCTTGTTCCAACAGAAACTAAGAGATAAAGCATCCCACTGCATGTTCCATCGGCTGTGTATCCCACAGGAAGGCTGCTTCCTTTCCTGCCTCTCCTGCCTAATCCCCCCACCAACCCTCCCTCCCACCCCCAATAACCTACAGTCCAGGGCGTCTTGCATCCAGAGACAAGCTGTCTATTATAACCTTTTCTACCTCATTGGCATCAAGTCTCTCGATGCCTTGGGGCCTGGATCCTGAGTCTGAAGTCTCAGGGCTTCCAGGATCAGAGAAGCATGTCCAGGGAGTCTGAATGCCACCTCCTGATGCCACAGCTCCCCAAGACTCAGAAAGTGTCCTCCCCTCCCTGGTCCCCAAGAGGGAGGCCCACTTGGCCGTGTCTCTATTGCTGTCTGCTCGATTCTGCTCCAGATGAACCATCTCCCCCATCACCCCAGTGCAGAGTGATTTTACTGGCTCAGGAAGCTAAGTAGACTTGGCTGGTCCATGTGGCATAAACATCTGGGCCAGCTGTTTATCCATTCTAACAGCCAAAGCTTGGAGGTGTCTGTTGCCATGGAATAGCTCTGGGCATAAAAACAGGTCCAAAATAGTCTGACCAGGCTCCATCTGCAGAAGTTTGAATGTGATTAAACACACACACACACACACACACACACACACACACACACACACACAATCAGCAATTTTCTTAATGATTAGCCTTATCTCATCTAACAGCCTGGGAAGACTTGACCCTTGCGTGGTTCACCATTGCCTACCATACAAACTAAACTCCTTAATCTGTCACATGTGGCCCTCCACAAGCCAGACCCAATCTGTCATTCCATGGCTTTGTATCTCTTCCCTTTTAGGGACCTTCCAACTTCAGCCCAGCTGACCTCCTGACCATCGGCTAAATCCAGCTTACATATTCCCGCCTTTGCTCACACCATTCCCCCACATGAAATGTCCTTCCCTCATCTCTCCATCCTATATATCCCAGCTCAAGTCCCACCTTCTCTATGAAGACCTCCCTGACCACCACAGTTTCTCTTTAGTGTCAAATATAAACTCTCTGTTTGACATTTAAAGCCCTTCACCACTTGACTCCAATCCACCTTTCTAGCCTTACATATCCCCCTTAAAAAACTCTGCAACTCAGCCAAACAGGCTTTCTTGCTATTCCTCAAAAATTATTTTCCATCTCCCCTCTCCTAACCTTTGCACAAGCTGTGCCTCCTACTTTCAGTGCACTCTCTCTTCACCTCTTAGGTTCTTTAAGTTCAGCTAAATGTTACCTCCTACATAAACCCCTTTTGTGAGCCTCTTATCCCCATCCTCAGCTGCTGATGTCTTCCTTTCCAAAAATTATTTTTTGGTGTATAACTATATGTGCATATATTATCTTCCCTTATAAAATATATCCCTTTATGAAATATATAGAACTTATCAAAGATAGGGATTGTTTTATTTCTGGTTTTGTTTCCCTTGAAACTAGCCCACTTCCCAGCCAGTGTAGGTGCTTAATAAATATTTATATTGTTTTATGGGATGATAAACCCTGTTGAATGCATAGCACTGATTGTCTATATCATTCATTAGGCAAATAGTCACATACTGCCCGTGGTAATGGATAGAACATAGGATGTGAAGTCAGAGAGACCTGGGTTTGAATTCAAGCCTTTTATACATATGAACTAAGTAGCCCTGGGTGTAAGTTAGCAACTACCTAAACCATCATTATTGTCAGCATCACCACCACCACCACCACTACCACCACCATCACTACTACCACAATATTTTCCACCTTCCTCCTCCTCCTCTTTATCATCACCATCATTGTCATCATTTTCATCACCAACATGGTCATCAGCCTCCTGTTTCAACATGTCTATAACTTACCTTCCTAACTCAGAGAGAGGCAACTCCGTAGTAGAGTGGATAGAGCATTTACCTTAGGATCAAAAAGACCTGCATTCAAATCCTGCCTCAGAACCAGTTTAGCTGTGTGACCCCAGGCAAGCCACTCCAACTCTCTCAATCTTTCTTACTTACTTCACCTCTAATGGGAAGATAATAATAGCACCTACCTCCCATGGTTGTTGAAAGCATCACATTAGACGATATAGGTAAAGTTCTTTACAAATTTTAAATTGTCATGGAAATGATAGTTATTCTTACTAATAGGCTTTTGGAGGCCAGGGATCATAGTTTATTTCTCTGTCTCAATATCCGGCTTAGTTGTCATTCAGTCATTCAGTCATACCAGACACTTTATGACCCCATTTGGGGTTTTCTTGGCAAAGATGCTGGAATTATTTGCCATTTTCCTCTCCAGTTAATTTTGCAGATAAGTAAACTGAGGCCAACAGGGTGAAGTGACTTGCCCAGGGACACACAGCTAGTAAGTGTCTGAGGCCAGATTTGAACTCAGGTCTTCCTGACTCCAGATCTGGCGCTCTGTGCGTTGCACCACCTAGCTGTCCCATCCAACATGGGGACTTGCACAAATTATAGGATATGGAAAATAAATGTGACTTGACTGTATTGATTGATTAGTTATTGGCTATTAATGGACTGTCTTCCTCTCTGAAGTTCTCTCAAGTGAGAGAACTGGACTAGGTAATTTCTAAACTTCCTTCCAGTTCTAAAATCTATGATCTTATGATTTATTAACTTTCTTCCCTTGATGAAAACATATGCCAGGCTCTCTAGCTCCAGCTGGCACCACCTTGGGTAGCCTGGGCAATCGGCTCTCACCACCCTCTGATGCCAGCCCCTTGGGCAGATAGGTCAATATAAGGCCATAAGTGTGCCAGCTAGTGGGTAGGAGCAGGCAGGATGTTGGCAAATGCCTCTTCTTCTCCTGAGGCTCAGGCAAGTTTTGGTCCATGATTTAACATCTCTGTTCTCACTGTAAGGGAGAAGAAAAGGGAGCCTTCAATGCTGTACTTGAACTGAGTCAAATCCTCTTCTCCCCATCCCCACAGCCAAAGGCCCTCCTCTGTCCAGGGAGTATATGAGTCAGGATGAGCCAAGCCCAGAAAGGTAGCCAGCATAGAAGATGGCAGCTCCAGATGGCTGCCCTGAGGCTCTCCAGGAGAAAAGAGGCCAGATAGATGTCCCAGCTCTCACCAGCCTCTGAAATAATCCAGAGGCAGTTATCGGGGGAAAGTGTAGAGAACACTGGACTTGGAGTCAGGAAGATCTGAGTTCAAATCCTGCCTCAGACATTTTCCAGATATGTAGCACTTGGTGGTCATTTTACCTCTCTTTCTCAGTTGCCTTGTCTGTAAAATGGGAATAAACATAGCACCTTCCTCACAGGTTGTTGTAAAGATCAGATAAGATAACATATATAAAGAGCTTCTTGTTCAGTTGTGTCCAACTCTTTGTAAACCCATTGTGGGGTTTTCTGGCCAGAGATCCTGTAGTGGTGTACTATTTCCTTCTCCAGCTCATTGTACTGATGAAGAAACTGGGGCAGACAGGGTTAAGTGACTTGCCCAGGGTCACACAGCTAGGAAGAGTCTGAGATCATATTTGAACTCTGGAAGATGAATCTTCCTGACACCCAGCCCAGAGTTCTGTGCACTATGGTGCACAGCTTCATAAAAGAGAAAAAGGTCCCTTACAGTTAAAGCTACTATAGCTCCCCCAAGCAGAGCTTTTTTTTTTTTTCTAATTCAGTAAAAATAGCTAGTTAGTGGCTGAGACTAAATTTGAACTCAGATCTTACTGAGGTCAGAGGCCCAATGCTCTACTATAGCACAGCTAATAGCCCATATAAAGAGCTTATTTGAACCTTAAAGTGCTAGTAAATGCTAGCTGCTATTTCAGCTGCTCATTCTGTTTTATTTCTGAATTCCTTCCTACTTTGCATGCTATCTCCCTCATTTGACTGTTAGCTCCTTGAGGGTAATGAGTATTTTGTTTTGTTTTGTTTTGCTTTGCTTTTCTTTGTATCCTCATTGCTTAACACAGTGCGTGGTATACAGTAGTTGCTTAATAAATGCTAACTGACCAATTCCCAGGCTGGCATTGGTTTTTGTTGTTGTTTTTATAATTATTCTTTCATGTTTAATGTTTAATGCTTCTCTTGAGCCTTCTTTCTGAATTTCAGATTTTCTATTCCACTCTGGTCTTTGCATCATAAATGCTTGATAGTCCTTTATTCCATTAAACCTCTATTTATTTTATCCTGAAGGATTATACTTAGTTTTTCTGAGTGGTTTATTCTTGGTTGTGATCCTAGTGCTTTACCTTCTGGAATATCATATCCCAAGCCTGCCACTCCTTTAACATGGAAGTTGCTAAATCTTTTTTTTTAAATTAATTAATTTATTTAAGTTTTCAACCTTTGTTTAGATAAGATTTTGGCATTGGTTTTTGAACTTGCCTATGGTCCTTCACAGTGAGTATTTCATAGGTTGCCCAGCTGTCCCCAGGTAGACAGTGGTGACAGCCTTATGAGGCAAGGCTTTGTATGACATGATCCTGGATCTCAGGTTGAAAGAGGAAAAAAGAAGCATTTATTAAGCCCCCCCCCCCACCATGTGCCAGGCGCTGTGTTAAGAACTTTCATTTAAAATATTATGTCCTTTGATCCTCCCAACAACCCTGGGAGGTAGGTGCCATTAAATCAATTTTGAAGTTGAGGAAACTGAGGCAAACGGAGTGACTTGACCAGGGTCACAGAGCTAGTAAGTGTCTGAGGCTACTTTTGAACCCAAGTCTTTTGACTCTAAATTTCCTGCTCTGTCTACCAGGATGCCTCTAAGCAGAGGTGTGAAAGAGAGCATCCAGGTGGCCAGTGGATAGAGTGCCAGACCTACAGTCAGGAAGACCTGAGTTCAAATCCAGTCTCAGACATTTACTAGCTGTGTGATCCTTGGCAAGTCCCTTAACCCTGTTTGCCTCAGTTTCCTTATCTATAAAATGAGCTGGGGGAAGGAAATGGCAAACCACTCTAGTATCTTTGCCAAATGGGGTCACAGACAGACATGACTTGAACTCCAAGGTGTGTGAAACTATTGACTGGTCTGATTTTTAATATAGTTTATCCACATATTTCATAAGCTCTATGTATCTATCATTTATGAATCATCTAATCCTTTCACTCACCTAATTATATTGCTAATAGGTGTTAACCCTATGGCTAACAAGTTCCACCTGCTTATAAAGGAGTACTTTCCTTTGGATAATTAGGTCAAACACAGTAGCATGGTGGGGTGGGGAGGGTACAAAAAGAATGAATGATTAATCATGTCTGCTCATCAATTCTCAAGTCTCAGTTTGCTCATCTGTAAAATGAAGGGGTTGGTCTTATAAAATCACAGAACTGGAAGAGAACTCAGAGGTCACCCATCCCTTCCTTCATGAGAGTCTTCTCTACTAAATAAGGGGTCAGCTCATCTTTGCTAGGAGACAAATTGTGAAGAGGAGTCCATTCCTTACTGAGGCAGCCCACTGAAGTCAAGTCAATAAGCACTTATTAGGCACTTATGTACCAGACATTGTGCTAAGCCTATGCCTTCCATGCCCCTTTGGAATAGTTCTTATTGTCAAGAGGATTTTCCTGACATCAAGCCTAAATCTGTCCCTCTGTAATCTCTATCCATTGCTCCTGGTTCTGTTCTGTGTGGGAAGGCTTAGCATGCCTTATTTTTAGATGCCATTATAGACCTTCATATGTTATCCTGTCTCCATGGTATTGTGGAAAGAACACTCAGTCTGGAGTTAGAGGTCTCAGATCCAACTTCTGGCTCTGTCACTTTGCTATCTGACTGACCTTTAACTTTTCTGGATCTCAGTTTTCCAATCTCTAAAATGGACTTCATATCCTCCATAATTCCTTCCGTCTCTAAATCTGTAACCCTTTCCAGGCTGAATATCCTCAGATCTTCCAACCAATGAAGGTTCAACTAATCTACAATTCTCTGACTAGCCTGGTTTCGCTTATCTGGATATTCTTCAGTCTACCAGGCTTCCTTCCTACATGGCTTGTCCCTAACCATGAGAATATCAGCAACAGGGACTGTCTTGCTTGCCTATTTGTATATCCCCCATTTATGCCTGTGCTTTACACAGAGCAAACACTTAATAAATGCAACTAGATGGTGCAACGAATGGTGTGCTGTACTTGGCAACAGTTCAAATCCTGCCTCAGACACTTACCAGCTATGTGACCTGGGTGAATCATAAACTTAGATAGCCTCAGTTTCTTCATCAGTAAACTGTAGATCATAATATCATATCATTGCTGTAAGGATCAAAAGAGATATTCTAAGTAAAGTCTGTGTGCTATATATAGTAAGCCTGCAAAGATAGATTGGGGTCTGATTTTGAGGGGTATAGGTTTGACCACATCCATCAATACATCCCAGTGGCTTCTTGCTGCCTGTAGGATCAAATACAAATTCTGTCTAGTATTTTACCATGCTCCCCACCCCCATCCAGATCAGACCCCAATCTATATAGCACATAGGTTCTTCCAAGAGGAAGAAGTGGTGTAGAGACAGCTAAGCTTCATAAAAGAGAAAAAGGTCCCTTACAGTTAAAGCTACTTCAAAGTGAAATGGATTGCCTCAGGTGAGAGTGGATTCCCCCTGCTGGAGGTCTTGCAACAAAGACAAGTGACCATATATTGCCAGTATTGGGCCAACTGGTGGCACAGTGGATAGAGCTGTGGGCATGAATCAGAAAGACCCAAATTCGAATCCCATCTCACATGACCTTGGGTAAATCTCTATGTCTACCATACCAGTGAAATGGCCTTATTCTCGCTCCAGCTCACTGACTGAGAATGATGAAGTTGATTCCATGTTGAAGAGAATCAGCTTACCAGGAAAGAGAAAGTCGGTTCCCTCTCATCTCTCATTGGGCAGATAGGGCATGGAGCACATAGAGTGCCAAGCCTGGAGTCAGGAAGACATGAGTTCAGAGACAGCCCCAGACATTTACAGATTGTGTCACACAGTCTGTATGACCGTAAACAAGTTACTTCATCTCTGTTTGCCTCAGTTTCCACAACTTTAAAAGGTATAACAACAAAACCAATCTCTCAGGGTTGTGGAGGTAATATTTGTAAAATGCTAAGCACAGTACCAGGCACATAGTAGGTGCTACATAAATGCTTATTTCCTTTCCTTACCTTCTCACCCAGGAACATATTCACATTTGGATAGATCTGTAATCCACCAGGGGAGTCCTCCCTCCAACAAAGTCATCTATCAAAAAGCATTTATTCAGCACTTCTTTGCGACTGGCAATGTACTAGGCACCGAGGATTCAAAGACAGAAATGAAACTTGCCCTGCCCTCAAGGACTGTATGTTCTCTTTGGAAGACAAACATAGATCTATAGACATATATAAATCATAAGGAGAAAGTAATTTTGAAAGGGGGAAGGAAGCATTAACTATCCAGGGGCATCAGAAAAGGCTTCATGGATGTTAATAATATTTAACACAATTCCAAAGGTAACCAGAGGTGGAAGTAAGAAGGGAGGGAGGGCACTCTAGGCATGGGAGGGGGTAGCCTGTGCAAAGAATCGATGAGAGATTTCATGGGAGAGGAAAAGCAGGAAAACCGATTTGGCTGTACCATAGAGTACAAAAGGAATATTATGTAATGAGAATATTTAGATCATGTACAACATGTTGCCTGGTACCACTTCACTTGGAGGCTTGGCGAGCTTACTTCTGGGCATGTGTATAGTGGGGATCTTTTCCAATCCAGGGCATAAACAAGTATTCTATGACTGTTTAATGCTTGAGTCTTCCCTTTGAGATTACTTCCAATTTATCCTACACGTGTCTTATTTGTACATAGTTGTTTGCATGTTGTCTCTGCCATTAAACTGTGAGTTCCTTGAGGGCAGGGACTGTCTTTCTCTCTATCCTCAGTGCTTGGCAAATAGTAGGTGCTTAATAAATATGTGTTAGGTCAACTGTTTCTACTATGAAAATTAAATGCCTTTTGACTCCCTGCTAAGTGAGCATTGAGTACCCATACAAAAGTCTCAGATAAAGGGAAATTTTTTTCTCTTCTTAGCAAGAAAAGGAAGAATTACCTCAAGCTTTTTCTCTCACCCCCAGCCCCCATGTGGCTATGAACACATGGCCCAGATGTTTCTGTCTGTTGTTTTTTCTTTCTTGATCTAGTTGAATGACTATCAGAGATGAGAAGGTGAGGTTATGACTGTGAGTTTTCAAAGGTTGGAAGAGTAGTTGGGGAAGAATGGAGGTCTAGCAAATGTAGAATAACCTGCTAGTATTAATGTATGTTGACAGAATAAGCTCAGGGACAATGTGTGATACATGATAAGCCTAAAATATAGATTTTGGTCAAGTTTTGAGGAGCTTTAAATGCCAAACAGAATTTATTTAATCCTAGAAGCCATAAGGAACCACTGGAATTTACTGAGCTTCATAGCCACTAGGTGGTGCAGCAGATCCAACACTGGTCCTGGAATCAGGAAGACCTGAGTTTGAATACTGCCACAAGCACTTAAATAACTGTGTGATACCCCCCCCCCGCCCCAAATCTGTCTGCCTCACTTTCTTCATCTGTAAAATGGGAATAATAATAGCACCTACCTCCCAGAGCTGTTACAAGGATAAAATGAGGTGATTTTAAAAAGCTCTTTTTAAACATTAAAAGGCTATATAAGGGCAGCTAGGTGGCACAGCGGATAAAGCACTGGCCCTGGATTCAGGAGGACCTGAGTTCAAATCTGGCCTCAGATACTTGACACTTACTAGCTGTGTGACCCTGGGCAAGTCACTTAACCCTCATTGCCCCACAAAAAAAAAAAGGCTACATAAATATTAGCAGTGCAGTAGGGGACTGACATGGCTAGACCTGTGCTTTAGTGAAATCACCTTGGCAGCTGCCCTGTCATCCTGTGTTGACTCTTGTCTGGGTCCTCCCAAAAATGTTCCACTGAGGTTCACCCAATATTTTTAAGGCCCTTCTTTAGATTTTGACACTTCTATGAATACAGATGGAGCACATGGGCTTTTGGTCAGTTCTTCCCACAACCTTCCCATCACCCTATAGGTGACCCCAAACTTTAATTCTTGGGAGACTGTAGAGGTACATAACTTGTGACCCTTGTACCCAATGGAACTTCAAACCCTGATGTTAGACATATGCCTTTGTTTCACTCCCCTACCCTTATCCTGGGCATCATCATTCTGTGACCAGGGACTCCCAAATAGAGATGTAAATTTTGAAGAAGGACAATGATGATGACTCCCAACCACTAAGACTGAGAGAAAAGCCAACTAGAACCATTCTGGAGTTTCACCTCAGAGCCAGAAAAGGGCTTCATTCTGAGGTTCAAGAAAAGGCCCAAATGGTCATTGAAGGAGGGACTGTGGAAAGACAGGCAGGAGCTCTGAGTTAGTCCTCTCATTTTGAAAAGCAACTTGGAATTATAGGGGAAGAGGCATGAAACGGTTCCTGCCTTTGATCCAGTGATCTGATACACCCCCAAAGTAGACCCAAGTCATTCATTCATTCATTCATTCATTCATTCATTCTTATTCTTATTCTTCTTCTCCTTCTTCTTCTTCTCCTCTTCCTCCTCCTCCTCCTCCTCCTTCTCCTCCTTCTCCTCCTCCTCCTCCTCTTTCTCCTCCTCCTCCCCTTCTTCTTCTTCTTCTTCTTCTTCTTCTTCTTCTTCTTCTTCTCCTTCTCCTCCTTCTTCCCCTCCTCCTCCTTCTCCTCCTCCTCCTCCTCTTTCTCCTCCTCCTCCCCTTCTTCTTCTTCTTCTTCTTCTTCTTCTTCTTCTTCTTCTTCTTCTTCTTCTCCTTCTCCTCCTTCTTCCCCTCCTCCTCCTTCTCCTCCTCCTCCTCCTCCTCTTCTTCTTCTTCTTCTTCTTCTTCTTCTTCTTCTTCTTCTTCTTCTTCTTCTTCTTCTTCTACTACTACTACTACAACAACTATCACCACCACTACCACTACTGCTACTACTACTTCTACTTCTACTACTATACCTACTACTACCACTACCACCACTACTAGTAGTATTACTGCTACTAATAATAGCAACAACAATGATGAGCAATTATATAGTACTTTCAAGTTTGCAAAGCCCTTTATATGTTATCTTATTTGATCTTCATGACAACCATAGGGGGTAGGTGCTATTATTATCTTCATTTTACAGATGAGAATACTGAGGCAGAAAGTGGTTAAGTGATTTATTTAGAAATTATCTGAGTCTGGATATGAACTCAGGTCTTGCCAACTCCTGAGCAGCTGGGTGGCACCATGCATAGAGTACCTGGCCTGGAGTCAGGAAGACTCATCTTTGTGAGTTCAAATCCATCTCAGATACTTACTAGCTGTGTGATCTTGGTAAGTGACTTCACCCTGTTTGCCTCTGTTTCCTCATCTGTAAAAATGAGCTGGAGAAAGAAATGGCAAACCACTCCAGCATCTCTGCCAAGGAAATACCAAATAAGATCATGAAAAGCATGAAAAGTCAAACAAAACTGAACAACCACAACCTGCTGACTCTAAGTCTAGTGTTCTATCTACTGAGACTCCTTGCTGCCTCTATATACTAAATATTCATAAGCACTTTTTATGGTAGAAAAAATGGAAACAAAGTAGAAGCATTTCATTTAGGGAAATGTCTCAAGGAAAATGTGGCATATGAATTTACTATATTGCTATAAAAATGAAGCCAGAACAAAATATGTGTATGAACTGATACAGGCAATGAAAACAGAGCCAGAGAAAAAATACCTCCAATTCTGATGATGTAAATGAAAAGAACAGTAAGAGGCAGTTGAACTCTGATTACTTTTAATGCCCAATCTTGCTTCTGAGAACAGATGACGGATGACACCTTCTTCTAAGCAGAGAGGCTGGAGTCTGTGGGTACAATGGGAGGTGTGTGTCACCAGAGCTTATGGCTTCTGTGTGGGTTGGTTGTGCTCAACTATTGTTCTTGGTTATAACAAAGGTTTGACAGGGGTGTGAATCAGGAAATGACTATGACTTAAAAACAAAAGTCTTGAATACAGTTTCAGTGACTTTTGTGGACCACAGCAAATGGGGCTGAAGGGTTCGGTGCATTGGACATTCACTCATTCTTTCAGATATTCATTAAGTACCTGCTATGTGTCAAGACCCTGTGTTGAACAGTGGTGATAGCAAGGATTAAAAATAATTACCCAAGTTCTGACATTGAAGAGTTTATAATATATTGGAGGCGGGTGTGTATGTATGTGTTGGGGGGGTTTATGAGAAAAGTCAAGAGGGGGAGATTATTTTCAGCTGGGGGAGTCAAGATAAAGTTACTAACATACCTGGCCTATGCTCAATAAGAGACTGGCCAAAAATCCCCTGCTCTCAAAATCCCCAAATCTGAGGAAAACTCTAAGGCTGTCTAGTCTAAACTAGGGCTTTTTCCACTCACAACCCCTTTTCACCTGAGAAATTTTTACATGAACTCAAGTATATAGGTATATAAAATAGCTATACATAACCTCTTACACTTGCCAAATTTTTCATGTCTCCCACATTCAGTCGTGATCCACAGTTTAAGAAGCTAGCGTCTAAACCATACTTGAACAGGAGCAGCTAGGTGACACCATAGTGCGTAGAACTCCTGGCCTAGGGTCAAGAAGACTCATCTTCCTGAGTTCAAATCTGACCTAAGATACTTCCTAGTTGTGTGACCCTGGGAAAGTCACTTCACCTTATTGGCCTCAGTTTCCTTGTCTGTAAAATAAGCTGGAGAAGGAAATGGCCAACCACTTCAGTATCTTTGCCAAGAAAACCCCAAATGGGGTCATGAAGAATAGGACTGAAATGATTAAATAACAACAATAACAATACCTGAACAAGGTAGGGATAGGAACTAGACCTGTCATTTCATTAGTAAAAGGAACTCCCAGGTTAGGAAAACACCTTCCCTAATGCTGGTCAGCACCTCCTCCTCCACTTATACTCTCAGCTAGCTAGAGCACTGAGAGTTTAAGTGGCTTACCTAGAATCACATCCCTGATAAGTATCAGAAACAGCACTAGAACCCAAGTCTTCCTGGCACCAAGGCAGGCTCTCTATCAAGTAGGACCCCTGCCTGAATATGAGTCACCCCAATATCACCCCTGACAAGTGGTCATCAAACCATGGCTTGAAAGTCTTCAGTGAGGACCAATCCAAACCCACCAAGGCAGCCCATTCTGCTTTGGGGAAATTCTGTTAGGAAAGTTTTCCTGGCATTGAGCCTAAATGTCAACTCCCATCCATTACTCCAACTTCTGTCCTCTGGGGCCAAGAAAACCACCACCACCACCATCAACCCCCATCACCAACATCCCCCATCCCCCCCCATCATCACCACCACCACCATCACCATCATTACCATCATATCCCTCTTCTATAGAATAGCCCTTCAAAGACTTAAACGTAGCTATCTTCCCAGCCTGCTCTTCTCAAGCCTGAACATCCCAGGTCCTTTCATTAATTCCTGTTGTTGCTCAGTCATTTTTCAGTTGTGTCTGATTTTGTGACCCCCATTTGGGGGATTCTGGGCAGAGATACTGGAGTAGTTTGCCATTTCCTTCTCCAGTGCATTTTACAGATGAGGAAACTGAGGAAAACAGGGTAAAGTGATCTGCTCAAGGTCACACAGCTAGTAAATGTCTGAGACCAGATTTGAACTCAGGAAGATGAGTCTTCCTAACTCCAGGCCTGGCACTCTAACCACTGGACCACTTAGCTGCCCTTGGGTCCTATAGAACATGGAATCAAAGTCCTTCACAATCTAATTGTACTCCTTGGGATACTTTCCAATTTATGGATCTCCTTTTTAAACCGTGGCAACTAGAACTGAATGCAATGCTCCTGAGGAGATGTAATGAAGGCAGAACACAGTAGATTTGTCATCTCCTTATTTCCAGAATGCAACCCAACATGGAATTAGTTGTTTGTTTTTTTGGCTGCCCCATCACACTGACCACTCATTTTGAGCTTCCAAGTATATGGAAACCATCATATCCCTTTGATTTTTTCTGTTCTCCAGGCTAAGCATACCTAGTCTACTTCAACCAACACTCAATATATGCTTGTTGATCCTCACCGGGCATTAGCTTACAATCTAATGAAGAACTCTGGTACTAGAATGAGCAATGTGAGGGCAAGAAAAAAGGTCTCAGCAAATGGCTGAGAGAAATTCTCTCCCCCGAGATGCATGGGGGTCATAGAGGGCAGCTCCTGAATTGGGTCCTGGTCTGAGTAACAAGGACCTTGGCATCTCAAGGAGAAAAACCACCCTTTAGCCTTAATGGTGTGTGTGTACACTACCCCAAAGCTCACTGGATAATTGTACCAGAGCCTGCCTTGTACCAGTCTGCAGAGAACTGGCCTCTAAACATCAGTAGCAGCTATGGGCAGAGTGTTTTATGTACACAATTACTTTTACTCAAATTAAACTCTTGCCTCATCCAGAGATGTGGTATTTAAGGCTGTTCGATGCAGGCACAGCTCTGCAGTCCCAGCCCGCTCAGGAAAAAACGTTCGTCCTCTGACTTCATTAATCTAACTCTTGCTCATGTATCAAAGTGCGCCCGTGATTTCTTGTAAAAATGATTAAGCTGCTAATTAGGCTGTTTATAACTTGTTTCCCTGGTCGCTAATGATAATTAACATGCAAATTAGCTCAGGGAGGGGAGGCACAGGGGTCCTCAGTTCATTACCAAGTTAATTACTGTTTGCATACTTAAACATTACAGTTATAAATGGTGGCATTTAATGTAACGGGCAAGATGATAATTATACTGACGACATTTGAAAAAGTCATTTCACTCTGTTATTTTTCTGGGTGATTAATGTTTCTGTGCCTGGTTGATAAACTTAGTTAGTTCAAGCCAATCTAAGTTCTGTACACAAAGTGGCAAACGGGTCCCCGTCTAATATTAATCTCTTTCCCTATCCCCACTTGGTTTCAAAGTTTCAGAGGAAGGAAAAAGAGAAAAGTTCGGCGACTTAGATAGAAACTCAAACTAAGCTCAAATGTCACCTCTCACCTCTCCTGGTAGAGAGATAAACCTTTCCTGATCCTCCTAGCTTGTAATGGCTTCCCCCTCATTCCCATCACACACACAGACACATGCTGTATATTTATTTAGAAGATACTTTTGTCATGGGGAAAATGGGGTAAGGGGTTTGGGGTCCTTAGGAATTCCTCTTTAAAGAATTACACCCTCTTGCACACAAAAGCAATTAGAATAAGATGGTAGTTTATTTCGGGGCTGAGGAAGGGAAGGGAAACCATGAAAGAAGTCCTTGGACTTCTCATGGGGAGAAAAGCATAGCAGAGTATGGCTCTGAGATACCAATCTCCTCGAGCAGGAGACTGGCAGGTACTTTTATAGAGGACTGATGGGGGTGACCATCTGACTGTGGAAAGTTTCCTTAGTGAGGGAGGACCATCCCCCACTCGTGGTGGCTGGAGGAGTTGGGTGAGGGGTGGCTGCAGATCTCTCAAGCCATCTCCTCTGGACACAAAGGAAGCAACCACACCTAATCTTATTGCCCCAGGGTTGAAGGAGACCAGAATGAAGAGTGGAGGTCCCGGAGCTAGCTCAGTTCGATCTGGTTCCACTTATCTCTCTAGGCATGTCTGTCCTCTGGTTTAGTTTCTCAAGGAGAAGATTCTTTGATGTGCCCCAGAGAACTTCTGGGGTGCCCTGGGCCCATGACACTTTGTATGCTTCTTCGATATGAGAGGAAGCCAAGTCGAGTGAAAAGAGAACCTGTTTCAGAGCCCAGAAGACTTGATTTCAAATCCAATCTCTGATGGATACTGACTATGTGCCTTTGTGCCCATCAGGCACCTTGAGGAGAAGGTGCCAACCTTCATTGGTAGAGGGAATTTCTCAGTGGCATCTCTTTATACCAGTAAAATCACTGGTCTCTTTTTTGAATGTATTTTCTTCCCAAATAGAATATAAGCTTCTCTCCTGCAAGAGCTGAAACATATTTGTATTCCCAGTGCCTGGAACATTGTAGAGAAGACAGATCATCTCTGGTAGGGTTTAGACTTCTAGATTTTGTTTTATTTTTCTTTTCTGTGCTGCTGCTGTTGTTTTTGAGGCGTGGGGATTAATTGACAATAAGCCCCTGTCTTCTTTGTTCTTTCAGTGAGTGACCAACAGGGATGGATATGTCATATGTATGACTCATAGTGAAGTAGCACAGTGGATACAGTATTGGGCTTAGAGTCAGGATGATCCTGAGTTCAAATCTAGCCTCCTATACTTATTAGCTGTGTAACCCTAGGCAAATCTCTCCATTTCTCTGTGCCTCAGTTTCCTTATCTGTTGTTGTCATTCAGTCATTTTTCAGTCGAAGTCAATAGCGTAACCTGATTTGGGGTTTTCTCGGCAGAGATACTGGAGTGGTTTGTCATTTTCTTCTCTAGTTCATTTTTTACAGATGGTGAAAGAGAGGCAAGCAGGATTAAGGGACTTGCCCAGGGTCACACAGTTAGTTAAGCACCTGAGGCTGCATTTGAATTCAAGTCTTCTGGACTCCAGGACAGGTCCTCTATTCACTGTGACACCTAGTGTCCCCTTATGTGTAAAATGGTCCTAATAATGAGTATTTCCTGGCCTCCTCCCACCCCAGGCTAAAATGAGATGACATTGGTAAAGCATTTTGCAAACCTTAAGGCATTATGTGAATTAGCCTTTTTAAATTTTTTCAGACAAACTATTGTCTATATACCAGAGTATCTCTTTCAGCTTGTGCTTGTGAAGCTAATTTTTTTAACTCAATCAAAAGACTATGCTTATCTCTTTCAAGGAGATATTTCACATTGCCCTCTATTTTTTTATTCATTTGGATCTGCTTTACTGTGTCTTAATTTCTCATAAAGTCATTTGCTTCAATCCATATGTTTATCTCTTTTAAATTTTCATCCCATTCAATTCTTCTGTCTTCAAATTCAGTGCCCTTCCCATTACATCAAACTGTTTCCCTGAGACACAGAACAGCTTGCATTGGTCCAAATTGGCACAGCCAGGAAGAGAACTCACAATGTTAACATAATCATCATAGCTAACATTCATATAGCACTTACTATACACAGGCTCTGTACTAAGTTCAGATTGTGTTTCAGGTACTTCTCTTAACCTCTTTCAGCCTCAGTTTCCTTATTTGCAAAATGGGAATAACAATAATGATGGCACCTACCTCAGAATGGTGTTGCAAGGAGCAAGTGAGATAAATATATGTAGCCCTTGGCACATCACAGAGCATTCAATGAATGGGAGCCTTCTTGTTGTCCAGCTGTGTGACCTTGGGTCAGATGCTTCCCATCTCTGGACCTCACTTTCCCTTATCAAATAGAGAGCTGGACTAGGCCCCCATAAAGGCAGCAGGTGAACTCTCTCCAAAGGCATATAATTATTCCAACTGAGTCAGCAGAGCAGCCCCAGGGGGAATTCAACCTTGTTTTCCCTCCTGAACAAGAAGGAATACACATTTCCTATTGTGGAGGTGATGATGATTTTCCCCTCTACCTGGTTCCTCCTTGCAAACTGTCTAATCCCTTTTTTATGGACCACAATGCCCTGTAATCCCATTCAGGAATCACAAGCAAAACTCTAATGTAATTGAGATGAAAAAAGCCAGCCAGGGGAGGGAGGCTGCAGGCAGGTGTGGGAGAGAATGGGAGGTGGGGAGACATACGTCCTCCCAGGTCCCTCTTTTATACCTTAGCCATCCATTATTGAACATGTGTGGGGAAAGGGAAGGCCAGTGAACAGGTGGGTTAGCAAAGAAGCAGGTGGGGGTGGGGTCTGTGGGCATGGCTGCCCCTGCAGTTCAAGCTTCCAAGGGGAACAGTCTTGGGCTGGGGGAGGGCCTGAAAATCCACTCTGGGCTAAAATCTCCATGAGAGGAAAAAAGGAAGAAAGAGAGAATGATTGGGGAAGAGAACAGTGTCAAGAGCCCAGGCTTCCTTGCAAGAAGGAGAGCCCCCTTCTCCCTTTCCATCCTAGTTATCTTCCTAATTATCGAACTTGCTATAAGAGGAGCTGATGACTAGGGCTGAAATTTCATCTTTCAGCTTCCTGGCAGATGTAATCAGGAAGTGGGATGCTCCACCAGACCTCAGACCCCCTGAGTGCTGCCCTTTGTCTCCCAGCAACCTACAGCCCAGGAAGAAGGATAGCAATTGACGCTTTAAAGTAGCAGCCTGGAGATACTGCCGGAAACTGACCTGCTGATGGGGTTCTTCATTATGGTGGACTTTCAGAGCCCAGGTAACTCTGCTTCCTATTATTCCATTATTCCACAAACCCAGTGAGTGGAGGATTGTTTGTGTTCCACAGAGGTAACAGTGACCCAGCCCAGCTCAGTCAGCCTTCAGTCCTGGGGAGCTTTTTACAAATCTCCCATCTAGCATCTCCCCTGGAAATATGAGAATCTGGCTTGTGTCTAAGCCTGCACAGAAAACATGAAAAGGACCTTAGCTTCCATGAAAGCATTGAGGCTAGCCATATATAAAAAAGGATGACAGACTTTATTTTACCTAGAAAAAAAAACATAACACAAAACATCTAAGACTTGAACCCAAACCTCTTAAAAGTCAAAATATCCCTTTCTTCCCTATTTGGTGCCCTATAAAGGCCCTAGACTTCTAGAATGACTATCTCATATGTACCTAGAGAACTGCCTTGATCTCTCAGGCCTCTGGAAAGACCCATGTGAATTGCGGTCACCTCATAGGTTTGACCAGTTTTCACGATTCTTTGGATTTCCCTTTGAAATTCAGAAGCTTATAATTCTCAGTTATCAATGCTTCTAGATATATATGGCAAGGAGTGTTTTAAATAGGTCTAGGAAGTGATACAGTGGATAAAGCACTGGTCCTGGATTCAGGAGGACATGAGTTCAAATCTAGTCTCAGACACTTGACACTTACTAGCCGTGTGACCTTGGGCAAGTCACTTAGACCTCATTGCCCCGCAAAAAAATCCAAAAACAAACAAACCAATAAATAGGTCTAGGAATGGAATATATGATTTTTTTATTGATGTGCTATCTTTATACAGATTAATAGCAAACTGAACCTGAGGTTACTGAGCATATGCCCACATACCCACTGGCTGATGATGCTAAAAAAAAACACAGAAAGGAGAGACAGAAGGTGAAAGGAAGAAGGAGAGAGAGGGAAGTGAAGACAGAAAGGAGGGGAGAAGGAAGGAAGGAAGATGGAGGGAGGGATGAAAGGAGGGGAGGTAGGGAGAGGGAGAAAGAGAGAGAGGAAGAAGGAGGGATAAAGAGGAAAGAAGAAAGGGGGAAGGAAGGGAGAGAGAGAAAGTAAGGGGAGGAGAGATAAGAAAGAAAGGAAAGAACAGATGGAGAGAGGGTACAAGAGAGGAGAAAAGAGAGAATGAGGGTCAGGGACAAAGAGAGTGGGACAGAGGATGAGAGGCAGAGACAGAGAGAAAGATAGAGATAGAGAAAAGGAAGAAGATAAAGACACAGAAAGGTACAGGGAAACAGAGAGAGAGAGAGAGAAAGAATGCATGGAATAATGGATGATGCACTAGATTGAGTGTCAAAGGATATGGTTTTTGGCTGCTGCCACTAACTACCTGTGTGACTTTGGGCAAGTCTTTTCTCTTCCTTGGTCCTTAAGCTTCAGAGATTATTAGAGTGTGTTAGAAGCATGCCTGCCTCTTACAAAGGTATTTGGGACCTTTTGGGCAAGGGTGCTAACCAAGACTCCTGTCCTCTGTCTGACATATGGTGAGCCTGAATGCTTGCACGGGAGCCAAGCTCCCTTTTCCTCTTTCTAGGCCACATCCTGTGGGGAGACACAAGTAGAAACAAGGGATAACCCAAGGGGTATAACTAACATGCAAAAATCTAACTGGCCTTTTCATGGGGCTTTAAGGTTAATAAAGCAACTGCCTCCTGACAGCCCTAGGAGGGAAGTAGCCTAATTGAGTCTTATGATCCCTTTCTATAGATGAAGAAACTGAGGAACAGATAGGTTCATTGACTTGCCAGAGGTTAAACACAGTGTCATGGAGCTAGCAGCAATCTCAGACATCATCTAATCCAACCCCCTCACTTTACAAGGGAGGAACTGGGGCCCTGAGAGTTCTATTAAGTTGTCCAAGGTCACATAGAAGATGGTAAATTTAGTACTGGAAGAAATCTAAAAGGCTGCTTAGTCCAACCCCTTCATTTAACAGAGAGGGAAACTGAGGCCCAGGGAGTTCTTTAACTCACCCAGGATATCAAACCCAACTCCTTTAACTCAGAATCAAGCATTTTTCTGCATCATTCTAAGCTTCTTCTTCTTCTTCTTCTTCTTCTTCTTCTTCTTCTTCTTCTTCTTCTTCTTTTTTTGCAGGGCAGTGAGGGTTAAGTGACTTGCCCAGAGTCATACAGCTAGTAAGTGTCAAGTGTCTGAGGCTGGATTTGAACTCAGGTCCTCCTGAATTCAGGGCCAGTGCTTTATCCGCTGCGCCACCTAGCTGCCCCTCTAAGCGGCTTCTTACTTCAAACTCTGGTCTTAATGTTTTCTACTAAGTCCAGCATTCTGCTTCCTCTGCTGTGGTGCTTTTCAGTAAGAAAAAGAACTTTAAAACATTTTGCCCAACTCCCTTACAAGGAGATTGGGAAAGACTTTCTGGAGGAGATGGAATCTGAGTAGAGTTTTGAAGGAATCTAGGAATTCTAAGAGACAGAGGTGAAGAGAGAGGGCATGCTCAGCATGGGGGACAGCCTGGGAAAAGACATGGAGGCAAGAGATGGAATGGGGCATTCAGGAAAAAATAAGTAGACCATATTGGCCAGGACATAAACAAGAGTAGGGACAGTTTCACTTTTGTTTTGTCTTCTCCCCAATACCCAGCACAGAGCTTGGCACACAGTAGGGGATTGATAAACATTTATTGATTGATTGAATGTGGAATGATGCATAAAGAGGAGCAATAAGAAATAAGTCTGGAAAGGTCAGCAGGAGCCAGAATATGAAAAACTTTAAATTCCAAGCTGAGAGGGCAGCTAGGTGATGCAGTGGATAAAGCACCAGCCCTGGATTTAGGAGGACCTGAGTTCAAATCCAGCTTCAGACACTTGACACTTACTAGCTGTGTGACCCTGGTCAAGTCACTTAACCCTCATTGTCCCACCCCCACCCCCCCCAAAAAAAAATTCCAAGCTGAGAATGTTGCTGTGTATCCTAGAGGCATTTCCTTGAGCCATGGATAAGGCCAGACTTATGCTTTAGGAAGTTTTTGTTTGTTTGTTTTGGTCACTTTTGTGGCAGATGAATTGGACCTCACTGGACGTCTTTAAGCATAGCTAAGTGGATAGAATGCCAGACCTGGAGTCAGGAAGACTTCTGCCTGAATTCAAATCCAGCCTCAGACACTTCCTGACTGTGTGATCCTGGGCAAGTCACTTCACTCTGTCTACCTCAGGTTCCTCTTCTGTAAAACGACCTGGAGAAGGAAAGGCTGGGGTGCCTTTCATTGAAAGATATTGTAGAGGGGAATTTTGTTCAGGTACGTTGGACCAGATGAATGTTGAAGTCTCTTTTGACTCAGAGATTCTCTGTTTCTGAGATTCTTTCACCTACATAATACTGTTTCTTTCATCATAATAGACACAAGAACCTATATCTTGAGCTACAAGTTCTGAGTTCAAAGTAGACATGGTCTCTGAAGGTTCCAGCTCAGTAGTCTTACCTAGTGGGTAGAGAAAGAGGCAGCGAGGACTGCATCCTTTTGTCTTGGCCATCAATGCACTGCTGCTGGCCTGACCACTGTTTCTCTCTCCCATCCCTCATGCACCAGCTTATCACAACACCCTCACTCTCCACCTCAGACTGGTCCATCCCCCCAAAAGGATATGAGTGTTTGGGAAGTCAGTGAAGAAGCATTTATTAAGCCAAGGGCTATTAACTTTTTTTAATATCTCAGACCCTTTTGGCATTCTGAGGAAGCTGAAGGACCTATTCTCAGAATAATCTTTTAAAAAAATTTTTAGTGAGGCAATTGGGGTTAAGTGACTTGCCTAGGGTCACATAGCTATTAAGTGTTAAGTGTCTGAGGCCGGATTTGAACTCAGATCCTCCTCAATCCAGGGCCAGTGCTCTATCCACTGTGCCACCTAGCTCCCCCTCTCAGAATAATATTCTTAAATTCATACATTCACATTAATAACCTCAGTATTATGTGTTTGTTACATGCTAAGGAGCATACATGTTATTGGAAGAGAAACATGCAAATAACTCTGCACATATAAGATGTATGCTGTGTAAATGAGAGGTAATCTGAGAAAGGAGGCCCTAACAGTGGGAGGGACATCCAACAGAAAGTAGAATTTGAGCTGAGTCTTGAAGGAAGCCAGGAAAAAGAGGTGGAAACAGACAGCATTCCAGACACAGGGGACAGCCAGGAAAAATACCTGGAGTCAAGAGATGGAGTGTCAGGTGAGAGGAATAGCTCTAAGGTCAATGTGGCTAGATTGATGAATACACAGGAGGGAGTAAGGTGTAAGAAAACTAAGAAGGTGGGAGGGGGCAGGTTGGGAAGGGCTTTGGAAACCAAACACAACTTTATATTTACTCCTGGAGATAATAGAGAGCCATTGGAACTCATTAGAAAAATCACTTTGGTCCCTAAGTGGAGGATAGATGGAGAGAGGAGAGAGGTGGGGCAGGGGGATCAGTTAGGAGGTTATTGGGATGAGGGTCTGCACCAATGTGGGGGCTGTTATAGAGAAGGGGATGTAATAGGGGATGAGAGGTTGTGAAAGCAGAGTTAATAAGACTTGGCAACAGAAAGGACGTGTGGGGTGAGAGTGAGTGAGGAATCAAGGATGTCACCGAGGTTGGGCAAACTGGGGTGACTGGGAATATGACAGTGTCCCCAAAAGTAATAGTAAAGTTGGTTAGAAAGGAAGATTTTAGGTAAAAGGTAATGAATTAAGTTTTGGACATGATGAATTTGAGATTAACCAGTTGGAGATGTCCAATAGGAAGTTGAAGATGCAATGACGAGAGGTTGTGGCTGGAGAAGGAGATGTATGAAACGTCTATGTAGAAGTGATAGATGAATCCATGGAAGCTGATGAGATCATGGTGAAAAATAGCATAAAGGGAGGTGACAGAGTCTTGGGGGACCTGTGGATGGGCGTGACCCAGAGGATGATCTAGCAAAAGGAGATAAAAAAGGAATGGTCAGAACAATAGAAGAAGCAGAAGAGAGTGTCATCATAGGAATCTAGAGAGAGAAGGCAAACCAAGAGAAGAGCATGACCAAGAGGTCAAAGGCTACAAAGGAGTCAAGAAGAATGAAGATTGAGGAAAAGCCATGGGATCTGGTAATTAGGTGATTGTTGGTAACTTTAGAGCACTTTCAACTGATTGATGAGGCTAGAAACCAGACCTCAGAAAGTCTTGAAGAGTATAAGAGGGAAAATGGAAGCATCAATTGTAGATGGCCTTCTCAAAGGGCTTAGTCAAAAGGAGGAGAGGAGAGACAGGACAAAAGCTAGCTATGGGGGCAGCTAGGTGGCACAGTAGATAAAGCACCAGTCGTGGATTCAGGAGGACCTGAGTTCAAATCCAGCCTCAGACACTTGACACTTACTAGCTGTGTGACCTTGGGCAAGTCACTTAACCCTCATTGCCTTCCCCCAAAAAAGAAAAAAGAAAAGAAAAAGAAAAAAAAGCTAGCTATGATACTAGAGAGTAGCAGATAGCAGAAAGCAGGCAAAAGATGGGTTGGTTTGGTGGAGGAAAAACCTAGACGCGGTTACAGCCTTCCTCATTGTACAGATTTGTCCTCACAAGATAAGTTGTGTGTAGATTGAATCTTGGTCCATTGCATTCCACCTTAAAAGTCCTTCTCTGAAGACTTACCACAGCCTGGATGTGAGCCTGGCTTCCCAATAGATTTGCCAGTAGAGGGTGAGCTCTGATAGGTTGAGCAAAGCTGGAAAGATTTTGAGAGTGGACCGGTGACAGCTGGGTCTTCTGTTTGACAACCATGGGACCCTCGAACCAGAGCAGAAGGGACTTTAGATGTCATCTAACCCAACTCCTTCATTTTACAGATAAGGAAACTGAGGCCCAGAGAGGGGAAGTTACTTCATAAGGTCACAATTTTAGAGATAGGAGGGACCTGAGACCTCGGATCTAGTCCAACCCTCTCATTTGACATATGAGGAAACTGAAGCCCTGAAGGGTGAACAATTTGGTCAAAGTCATGTAGGTAGAAAATAGCAGAAGGGAGATTTGAACCCAACTCTTCTGATTCCAGAATCAGTTCTCTGACCCCTAAGGGAGGTCAACATGTGGATCACAAAGAGAGCAAATATTTGGCCAGGAAATGACCCATAAAATGGATATATGGTATTCAATCCATGACCCCATGTTACCTCACACATTGTAATCCTAGGCTTTAATACATCAACTTTGAAAGTGCTGTTCACGGGGGTCGGCTAGGTGGCGCAGTGGATAAAGCACCGGCCCTGGATTCAGGAGTTCCTGAGTTCAAATCCGGCCTCAGACACTTGATACTTACTAGCTGTGTGACCTTGAGCAAGTCACTTAACCCCCACTGCCCTGCAAAAAAAAAAAAAAAGTGCTGTTCACAGATTATAATAACCATCTACAGTGGTTACAGGGTCAAAAGACCTGGGTTCAAATATCACCTCTGATGAGTACTACTGTTTGACCTTGGTCAAGTCACCTCCATTGGGACTCATTCTTCTTCTGTAGAATGAGGGCCTCAGACAAAACAGCATCTTAAGACCTTTCAGATCGAAATCAATGAACCTATCATCTAGTCCAATTTTATTTTACAGATGAGGAAACTGAGGCAGACAAAGGTTAAGTGACTTGTCCAAAGTTACACAGCCAATAAGTCTCTGAGGCTAAATTTGAACTCAGGTCTTCCAAACTCCAGGCCTAGCACTCTGTCCATTGTGCCAACTGGTTAATGAGAGGTAGGCTTCAAACGTGGGTCCTCTGACTCCCAATGCCTGTCCTTTCCAGTCTTTTCACCTGATGCGATGAAAGTTTCAAAGGACTTTGTGAGGACTTGCACTTATTCTCAGAAAACATCATATTTCTATGTCCTTCGGGCTTCTGTGGCAGCCCTGCTTGGCAGCCTCATGGCGAGGGAGGGGTAATGCGTCTGTGTCACGGGCTCTGGATCCGCTGAGACTGCCAGGCTCATTTGGTTGGCACCTTCGGGCCCTCCTGGCATGGCAGCCCCGGAGGCCAGGAAGGCGATGTATGATCAGCTTGGCTCGGCCTAATGTGATTTCTAATGTGGAATGGCTCTGCTCTGAGCCTAGCTCCCCCCTTTTCTGACAATAACACCTATGGTCGGCCGTGACAGCCCCTCTCAATTATAGCCTGGTGGCTAATTAGGGTAATTAAAATGAAAGTAATCAAAGCAAAGTAATGGGAAATCTCTTAATAAACTGTCACAAACTTCATCAATCGTACTGAGGCACAGAGGGGAAGGGTGGAGGGAGAAAGACAACTCTATTTGTGGCAATGGAGCTGAGAAAAAGGGTCAGGCCACAACCCAAGAGTCTGGGGTCCAGAGAGAAGTCTGTGTTTTCGTCAGGGGCAGGCTCATGATTCATGCTGCTGGTATTCAAGCTCCTGAGGCCATGGTTCCATTACTAACAAGGTCATCCACATAGCAGGGAAGGGAAAAGAGAAGAGAATGACATTTATTAAGCACCCACTATGTGCAGACACTGTGCTAAGCACTTTACAATCATTTTTTCATTTCATTCTCACAATAACCTTGGGAGGCAGATGCTCTTATGGTCCACATCTTACAGCTGAGGAAAATGAGGGAGACAAAGGTGAAATGACTCAGTCAGGTTCCATCAATCAATCAATAAACATTTATTAAACACCTACTATGTGTTAGGCTAAGCTCTAGAGGCCCGATGTTGTTCAATCATTTAAATCATATCTGAATCTTTGTGATCCCATTCGAGGTTTTCTTGGCAAAGATACTGGAGTGTTTTGTCATTTCCTTCTCTAGTTCATTTTACAGCCAGAGAAACTAAGGCAAATAGAGTTAAGTGACTTGTCCTGGGGCACACATTAAATAAGTGTCTAAGGCCAGATTTAAACTCAGGAAGATGAGCCTTGACCTCTGGCTGCCTAGAAGGTGGCCAGGCTACTTTGAAGACCCTCCGGGGGATCAGACTAGTATTATACTCTCTCCCCCACCCCCATTCCTTTTTAGAGCAGGAAGGCACTTTAGAAAGTAACTAGTTTCTATTTTTTATTATACAGAGACCCCCAATGAGAGAGAGTACTTGCCCAAGGTCACACAGATAGTAACCAAGGTAGGATTCAAACCCAGATCCTGACTCCATATGAAGAGTTCTTTGCTCTCTACCTTGACAGAAACCCCTGCCTTGGGAGAAGCAAGGCTGTAGATTATTCCTTAGGAGTAGCCCCACCCCAAAACCAAGGCAAGATGGAATTAGGTCAGGAAAGGACTCAAAAATCACATTTCCCTCTAGAATATGAAACTCTTTAAGGAACGTGGATTTTACCCTAGAAGCAATAGGGAGCCACCGAAGCTTCTTCATCTGGATAGGAACATGGTCACACTGGAACTAATTAGGACAAATATTCTAGCAGTTGTATGGAAGATGGGTTGGAGAGACAGGAAGAATGGGCACTAAGTAAGATAATGTAATAGTCCAGGAAGGAGAGAATAAGGACTCAAGAGAAGGACAGGGAGGCAGTGAGGTGGAGAGAAAGGAGGATTTGATTTCGAATCAGAGGTCCTTGAAGCTTGGTTTTATCACTTGCCACGTGACCTTGAGAAAGTTTCTTTATCTTGTCAGACATTTGTTTCCTCATCAGTCAGATAAAATAACTGGACTGGTTAACCTCCAGGGTCCCTCTGATTTACAAACCTAGGATACTGGGATGCCTTAGCGTATGCAGCCTGGTGGTCAGAACACTAACTGAGAACCTCAGTTCTTGAGGGTGAATTGTGCGAAAGTCTTACCTAGAGCACCAAAAGAGGGAATAACCCAACCTCTTTCCCTTTTCCTCTGAAATCCAACAACCCATCACCACTACTTTCCTACCATTTCCTGGGATCCCCCTTCTCCTAGGGGCTAATAGAGGACTGTGAGGCACAGGGGTAGAGCTTTGGGAAGGAAGTGCCAGTCCCTAAAGAAAGACCTGACTGCCCTACCCCAGTTATAGCTCTGTGGATGACTTATGACATGGCCATGATTCACACTTGAGTCTATGTGCTTTGCGGCTGCCTGCAGAGCCTGTGAGACATTCTTCTGAGTGTACTTCATCAACACCTGGTCAGACAGAAAAGAATAATAGGACCATCCATGGAGAGCCAGAAGGGTCCTCAGTGACCAGCTAGTCATACCCCTTCACTTTACAGATGAGGAAACTGAGACCTAGAGGTAAGATAACTTGTCCAAGGTCACACATCTAGTAAGCAGGAGAGAAAGAATTCAGCCCAGGACATTTGACTCTATCTATTGCATTTTTACCTTTGTACCTGATAGTGTGATTGACAGTCCTGGGTGTTTTAGAGTAGCATGAGATCCATATAAGTCAGTGAGTATTTATTAAGCACCTACTATGTGCTAGGCACTATATGAAGTGTGGGGAATAAAAGGAAAGACAAAAAAACTATGGTCCCTACTCTCAAAGCAGCCAGATGATTTAGTGGGATTGAACATGGAGCTTAGATGAGGAAGACCTGAGTTCAAATCCTGCCCCAGATACTTACAAGCGATGTGACCTGAGGCAAGTCATTTTACCTTTATCTGCTTCAATTTCCTGAACTGTAAAATGGAGGTGATGATACTACCAGGGTTTCTGTGAAGGCCAAATGATGATACATTTACAAATATATATATATATATATATATATATATATATATATATATATATGTGTGTGTGTGTGTGTGTGTGTGTGTGTGTGTGTGTGTGTGTGTATGTATATATACTTATAGTAGGTGCTCAATAAATGCTTCTTCACTTCTTTTCTTCTACTCATTTTACAGATAAGAAAATAGAAGTTGATGAAGGTGAGGTGACTATGAGGTCATATAGGTAGCAAGTATCAAGGATAGGATTTGAACCCAGGTTCTCTGACCTAAGAGTCAGTATAATCTCTACTGAACTACAATACCTCCACTGCTCTATATGAGCCCCAAGGTTAGTGCAAGGATCTAGTTCCACATCTTCTACCCAATGAATCAATCAACACAGTTGTTGTTGTTGACTTGTGGCTGACTCTTTGTGACCCTAGTTGGAGTTTTCTTGGCAAAGATACTGGACTGGTTTGCCATTTCCTTTTCCAGCTCATTTTACAGATAAATAAACTATGGTAAACAGGGTTAAGTGACTTGCCCAGGGTCACATAGCTAGTCAGTGCTCAAGGTCAGATTTGAATTCAGATAGATGAGTCTTCTTGATTCTAGAGCTAGTGCTTTATCCACTGTGCCCCTCAGCTGCTCCATTAAGTATTTATTTTGCACCTGTTTAATCAGACCACATCTGGGCTAATGTATATTTCAGTGGTGAAGGACCACTAACCATCTCAGCATGGCATCTCTGGAGCAGCAGTCTGTAAGCAATGATTGGATGGATGGATGGATGGATGGATGGATGGATGGATGGATGGATGGATGATCATTTTTCAGGCATGGTGTTGAAAGGACTCTTCTCATTATTGGTTGGAGCAGTTGATTTCTGAGGTCTCTTCTAGCCCTGAGATTTTGTGGTTCTGGGATTTTGTGAGTTCTGCAGTTCATAGCACCCCTGGTAGAAAAAGGTGCTATTAGCTCTTTTTGTGGTGGCTAAGAATTGGAAATCAAAGGGATGCCCATAAATTGGGGAATAGCTAGATAAGCTGTGGTATATGATGGTGATGGAGTATTATTGTCCTAAAAGAAATGACAAGCAGGATGATTTCAGAAAGGCCTGGAAAGACTTATATATAAATTGATGTATAGTGAAGTGAGCAGAACCAAGAGAATGTTGTACCCAGAGACAGCAATATTGTTTGATGAAGAATTGTGAATGACTTAACTTCTCAGCAATACAATGATCCAAGACAATCCCAAAGAACTAATGATGAAGCATATTATCCACTTCCAAAGAAAGAACTGATATTGATTGAACATATACCGAAGTATGCTGTTTTTCACTTTCTTTCATTTTTTCTTTTGTTCAAATTTTCTTACACAAAATGACTAATATGGTAAGTTTTACATAACTTCACATGTTTAACCCACATCTGATTGTTTACCACCTCAGGGAGTGGGGAGGGGAGAGAGGGAAGGAGGGATAGAATTTGGAACTCAAAACTATAAATAAAATTGCTTATTTTTTTTTTAAAGAAAGAGGTGCTATTGATTTCCCTCCAAGAGGCCTGATAAATCTGAAAATTTAGAATCTCATCCACAAGTCCCTAAAATGAGGAGGGTAAGATGGGGCATCTGCTCATCTCTAACTCCACTCACTCTTCATCCCCAACCTTTGCCCCAGTGTCCCTTAGCATCTTTGAGATAATCTGAATATTTCCAGTTTCCATGACTGTTCTCTGCACAGACAGACAGTGACCCTCCAGGGTATTATCACAATTCTTCACAAATGGCCATGTTTTTGGTAATTAGTGTCCCTGAACAGATCTGGGCTGGCCCTGGGACAGGCACATGCCCAGGATCCTTTGTAGCTTGGTAAGATTTGCCAGCATTCTCTAACATAGCCTTTGATAAATCAAGGTTATAGGACAAGGCTAGGTGACACAGTAGGTAGGGGCCAGGACTTGAAACCTCATCAAACAGGACAAACTAGGTTCAAATACTTTCTGTTAACATTACAGTAAAAGTAATGACAGCAAGAAAAAATGATGTCCCTCCCCAAAGAGGTTTTAAACAACTCTAGGAACCACAATAACACAAATATGACTTTAAAACCCCCCAGGGTTGTAACCATCCTACAATCAGGCACCAGAACATAGAATTGGACTGTCTGGTCCCACTATGTTCATTTCGTAGAGGAAGAAGCCAAGGCCCAAAGAAATAAACCCGTGTTACCTGCCTAGTGTCTCACAGGTCATAAAAAGGAATTTTTAAAAGCAGCTTAACCAAAAGGTCATAGTTGCCTAGTGTTTGATGAACCCAAAGATTTATTTGGTGGAGAACTCACTATTCAACAACTGATGGGAAAACTGGAAACTGATGGGAAAGTTTGGCAGAAACTAGGTATAGACCAGCAACTTAGATCATATACTTAGATAAGCCCAGAATTAGTACATGATTTAGATATGAAAAGTAATATCATAAGCAAATTAGAAGAGCAAGAGAGACATTTTCTTATTAGATCTATACATATGGGAAGAGCCTATGACCAAATTAGGGACAGAGAGGATAAAAGAAAGCAAAATGGATGATTTTGATGACATAAAATGTAAAATATTTGCACAAACAAAACCAATGCAGCTAAAATTACAAGAGAAGGCAAATGGGGGGAAAATCCTTGAAGTAAGCTTCTCTGATAAAGGTTTCACCTTGGGGCAGCTAGGTGGTGCATGGATAGAGCACCAGCCCTGGATTCAGGAGGACCTGAGTTCAAATCCAGCCTCAGACACTTGACACTTACTAGCTGTGTGACCCTGGGCAAGTCACTTAACCCCAATTGCCTCAAACCCCCCCCCAAAAAAGGTTCCACTTCTAAGACCTATAGGGAAGTGATTCAAATTTATAAAAACTATTCTTGGCACAGCAAATAGAGTGTTGGGTCTGAAGTCAGGGAGACTGGTCTTCCTGATTTCAAATCTGCCCTCAGACAATTAGTAGCTGTGTGACCTTGGGCAAGTCACTTAACCCTGTCTGCCCCAGTTCTTCATCTGTAAAATAAGCTAGAGAAAAAAAAAGGCAAATCACTTCAGTATCTTACAAACAACAACAACAACAACAATAAACTAGGGTCACAAAGAATTGGACGTGACTTTAATGACTGAACAATAACTACTACCAACTGATCAATAGTTAAAGGATATGAACAGGTAGTTTTCCAAGGAAGAAAGGGATACTATCATTATCCATAAGAAAAATGCTCTCAGTCACTTATAATTAGAGAAATGCACATTTTTTAAAATCTGAGGTTCTTCCCCATATAGATCAACTCAGGGCAGAATGAGATGCATTTTGGGGGACATAGTTAATTCAGGGATGTATTTTTCATGACAATACATGTTTATAAAAGGGATTTTGTTTTTCTTTCTCAATGAGATGGCCAGTATGGGGTGGAAGGCAAAGAAAATGGATTTTCCTTGATGGAAAAAATAATTTTAAAAATAGTTTCATAAGCAAAAGGAAAACCAGTTATGGGGGGAAACCTGGGAGGGGGACAGTTAATGAAGTGGGCCATCCTCAAGATAAGTTTGCTATGGCAGCCAAAAAAGGCAAGAGGATGGCCCACTTCACTGAGAAGTGTAGCAGAGAGGACCCAGAGATGATAGAGTCACTGCCCTTTGCCCTCCCTGATCAGACCACATCTGAAGGATTATATTGAATTCTGACCATTGCATTTTAGGAAGATCTATGATCAACTGGAGAATGACCAGGATGGTGAAGATCCTTGAGTCCATGTCATATGAGAATTGTTTAAAGAGAGGAAGAGAGAAGAGAAGATTGAGTGAGGGGACGTTATAGCTATTTCCCACTGTTTTTAGTGTTGTGGAATAGACAGAAGTATTCCATTTGTTCTTGGCCCCCAAGGCAACCAGTGGAGGGCTAGACAGAACACAAACTCACTGATCTTTCCAGTTGTCCCAAGGTGGCATGGGCTGCCTCCGCAAGAAGTAGGGGCCCCTTCCCCTAGGCTTAGTTTAAGCCAGTGGCCAGTGCCTAGCGGCGGGGGCGAACTTCCCTCCGAGAGGATGCCTCCCTCTTGGGGAGCTGCACTGTTCTGCTGGGTCCTCTTGTGGGTGAAAGCACCAGCAGGCAGGAGTCTTTACAAGTCCTGGATAGTTCCTTAGTCACTTGGTGCTTCCTCGGCTCCTTTCCTGGCCCGGGTCACTGGGGCTGAAAAGTGCTAGGAGGGGAGGGGCTGCGGAGGCGCTGAAGCCCTGCTTTAGACGTCTTAGGCACTGTTTGAGCAGATAGGATTTGCTGGGCCGAGTGAAGATGCCTACAGGGATGGGGGCTGGGCTTGCAGCCAACCGGGGCTGGGCTAGGCTGGGGAGAGACTGCCAGAGCACTGTTGATGATCTCCCGGGAAACATCCCACGTGGAGGGACAGATCGTAGGCCCGTAGACCCGCAGGGTTAGCGGATACCGCCTTCCTCCTACCCCCACCCCCAGGTGCGCAGGCTGCGTCCTTCCTACTTCTTGGCACGGGGCCCACGGAAAGCCCCCACAGACGTGAGTCCTTAGGAAGCTCAGGGCCTGGGCTGTGGGATGGACTGGGGTGCACTGAACTGGGGTACACGGGGCTGAGCCGTAAGTATGGCCAGGTTGAGACGCGCTGTACCTGGAGAGGCTGAGGTAGACAGGGGTGCACTGGGCTGGGGTTCACTGGGCTGGATGCACTGGGATAGGCTGCGGTGTGCTGTGCTAGGCTGAGCTGAGCTGGGCCGGGGTACTCTGCGCTGCGCTGCGCTGAGCTGGCCTGGGCTGGAGGGCACCATGCTGGCCCTGGACAAGAGGTGACAGCAGGCAGAGAACCACAGAGAAGCACGGGCTGAGGAAGCACAGACGTTTCGGTGCCTCTCCAAACCTCTAAGAGCTGTAGAGACCCCAAGCTTCTTGGATCGTCCTGAAATCCCTGTCTCCTCCTCTCCCGCCTCTAACAGAGACTGTTCTCCCAATCATTCTCCAACTTCTTTCTCCCCATCCCTTTCCTTTCCTTCATTCAGAAGAACTAAGCTTTTCCAATGAGGCCATCCAGCATCCCTCTCTACCCTGAGGATTGAGGAATCCCCGACTTTGCCCTGGGAGCCATCCTATAGAGGTGTCTGCCGGCTGGATAGAGATGTTACAGAGAGGATTCTGGCTCAGCTAACGGCCCTCAGAGATGACCCCTGACGGTCATTCCGTGATTCCCATCAATGGCTCTGGGGTGGTTCCCTCTATCCATCCCTGCTCCACCAATTTTCCAGCCCCAATCCCAAGAGACCAGGACACAAGCCAATCAGCATACAGGGGCTCTAGCCAATTCTCCCCTCTAAAGCTAACAGGGCAGCCTCTCCCAGAGTAAATACTCCTTGTCTGACCTGCTAGCTGAGGGTGGGAGTCACTGTTTCCATGGACCTGCCTTGGGCAGGGCTTGTTTGAAGGGTGTGGTGTGCAGGCCATGGGTGTCTGGGCCAGTACTTTTCCCCTCAGACCTTAGAGCTGGGAGCTGGTGGGGAGCTAGGATGTAACCTCCCACAATCTCTTAAAATACACACATCAACAACAACTAGGAACTGTGAGTAACTATTGTTTAATGACTCATTTTTCTCATTTCAGTTCAATAAAGACTTATTAAGTATGTACTGTGTGTGAAGGAATAGGAGAGTAGGATGGAGAGAGAATTATTGTGTTTATTATGTTGCAGGTACTGGGCAGAGTACCAAACATACAAAATTAAGCAACCTAGACTGCTTGCCTACAAGGAGCTCATATTCTGATGAGGAAGACAATAGTATAGGGCTCTAGAAAGGGGTGGAGGAGGGCAGAGGGAAGAGTGCCTCTGAGGGAATAAGGAATAGGGAGGAAAGAGCTGATGTAAAGAGCTGAAAGAGTAATGGAAGCCTGGTTAAGAGGTTGATCAGACTAGGTTCACCCTAAGGAGAGTCAGAGAGAGGTCAGGATTGAAGTCCACGTTTCCTGTGGAGAGAGTGGGTCCTTTGCAAGAATGGAAATGAGGATGTTAAAGGAACTTTAGGGGTCAGCTAGCCCAACCTTTTCATTTTACAGTTGAGGGACTGAGCCCAGAGAGACTCAGAGAGATTAAATGATCAGCTCACAGTCACGTAGGTAGGAAGTGACAAAGCCAAAATTTGAGCCTAATTAGCTGTGTGTCCTTGTTGGGTCAGTCACCTAAATCTCTGGTCCTGTTATTGTGTGTGTGTGTCTGAACTTAAGAAATAAAGCAAGCATTTACATAGTTGAATAGAAAAAAAAAAGATGATTGTCTCAAAAACTGCAAATTTATTATGGTACAACTTGCTATTCCTTTTAAAGGTAGAATAAAATGGTCATGTAACTTTTTTCTTTTCTTTTTCTATTTTTCTTTCCTTAATGAGGGGACTGGAATGGATGATCTCCAAGGTCTTTCCTAGCACTGCCTCTATAATTCCATGAGAAAGGCAGTATGGTGTAGTAGATAGTGGCTCAGTCTCACAGTCAGGAAGAGCTGGGCTCTAGGCTGGCTTCTGACAGGCATACTAGTTGTGGAACCCTGGATATATCACTTCATCTCCAAGACAATTCTCTGACTACAAGTTATATAAGAGTTGTTTACACATGTTGTCTTTCCTTATTAGAATATACACTCTTTGAGGGCAGGGACTGTTTTTCTTTTTGTAGTTATGTCCTTGGCACATCTCACAGTGCTTGGCACATAATAAGCATTTAATAAATGATTTTTGTTCATGAATTCATTCCTTTGTAGAGGGATTGTATTGATGGAATCACAGGTGTCCCCCCTGTGGGGACCGATTTTTAATTGGGGAGTGCTAGCTAAGTGGCTCGCGGCAATATTGGGGCAAGGAAGAAGACCGGCAGCCTCCCTCAAAACAGAACAAGATTTATTTTAACAAGAACGAACTTAAAAAAAAAACACACACAAACAGGATCAGTAGGATCAAGGGAAAGGAAATAAAATGGGGAAAGGGAAATTATAATACCTGAAAAAATACCACCACCCAGGAATCAGCTGAAAACACGCAGGAGAACACCTGTTGCTTTCCAGCTTCCACCTAGAATGCCCAATTCTCCTCCCCCAAACCTAGAAACACCCCACACAGTCCCAGCCAATGGGATGGCCGCTCTGTAAGTTACATGACTGCCCTCACTAAGCTTCCAATCATTATAATTTTGCCAGGTCCATGTAGGCATCGGCGAGTGGTGATGATGTGAGGTGCCAGAGCCCTGGCAATGGCTACAGCCAGTGGGTGGAGCACTGTGCTGTTTGTGGAGCCCCAGGCCGGTGCGTGCTGAGGCATAAAAACCTCAAATAACAATTAATTCTTTACACCCCCGGTGATCCTGTGAATAGATGGGCTCTCAAAAGCCATTGAGTCCAATTGGTCAGTGAACAAGAATTCCCACATATGACCTTGAACCTTAGCTTTCTTGAACCTCAGTTTCCTCGTCTGTAAAATAAAGGGGTTGGACCTCATGACTCTGAAGTTCCCAGATGAGTGATCATCTGGCTTCTCCCTAAACACCTGGAATGAAGGACATCCCACTACCTCTCTGGGTAGGCACTGATTCCACTTAGGGGCCACAACATCTACCCTTTGTTACTAGTTCTGCCTCACCCCCAACCAAGCAGAACAAGCCTATTTCTTTTCATATTATCCTAGGCCTAGGGCTGGAAGACCTTGATACAGAAGAGGAAACTGAGGTCCAGAGACGGATCATGGATTCATTGGATCATAGACCTACTGGTGGAAGAAAGCTTAGAGGCTATTGCATCTAACTCCATTTTACAGAAAAGGAAACTGAGGCCCAGAAACATTAAGCAATTTTTTTTTTTAACATTAAGCAACTTACCTGAGGTTACATAGCTAGCAAATGTCTGGGACAATTCAAGCCAAGTGTTCCTGCCTGCAAGTTTGAGGATACTTTTAAAAAAATAGGTAGATGACAGATAGATGATAGATAGATGATGGCTGGATGGATAGATGGATAGATAGATCATAGATATTTAGAGAGACTTAGGGAGATCTCTATCTATCTATCTATCTATCTATCTATCTATCTATCTATCATCTATCTATCTATCATCTATCTATCTATCTATCTATCTATCTATCTATCTATCTATCTATCTATCTATCTATCTATCTATCTATCTATCTCTCAGCTTGGGGTCTAAGCCCAAGACTTTCTTTGTGTAAAGCAGATGTGATCACTACTATGACATGGAACCAGTCAGGAACCAGTTGCCTTCACAAACCTGGACCACTTTGGTGCAATGATGAGGCTTTAGAGGGGAATATTAGTTGGGGAACATTGGCAGAGGAGGTCAAGGGAGGTCAGGGCTGAGGAACTTGGCCCTGCTTAAGGCCTAGCGTCACCCTGTCACCACTGACCTCTCTGCTCTTCATTCTACAGGTGCCCACGTAGGGTAAGGAGCAAGCCATGTGACCAGAAGTGGCCCAATGCGGGATGTCAGCCCAGGAGCTCACTGTCCGTCTGTGCCAGGAGGGGGAGAAGCACCTAACTCTGGATGAGCTCCCACTGGCCACTGCCTTCTACTTGGCTGCGTTCAGCTGCCACCCATCCTCTGTGGTACAGAGGGCACAGCAGTCCCTGAGCCAGGAGCAGACGGGGCAGGTGGTCTCCATGCTGGAGGCCTGGTGCCGGGGAGAAGCCCAGATCCCCTCTATCCACTGGGATGGCATGGCCGTGGTCTCCCTCACTGTGGCCCTGGCTGCTGCCTTCCTCAGTGCCCTCCACCCCAACAACCTGGCCGCCTCCCTCTATAGGCTGGCCACCCTGATGGGGCAGGGACGACACGAGGAGGTGGCCAGGAGATGTACCGCTCTTCTGGACGTCCAGGCCCCGGGGTCCCTGGAGCTGCGGCTCACTAGAGCCCTGGCATGGATCCTGTCTGGGGCCAAAGTGGGTGATGGCGTGGTTGAATATGTCCGGGCTTTTGCTGCGCATGCCAACCGGACCCTGGGCTTTATCCTGTCTCACCAACGGGACCACCTCCCCCTGATCATCAGTGCCTGCCGGGATAACCTCCTGGAGCAGCCCAAGGCAGAGGCAGCTGGGGGCCGGTGGTTCAGTGACTGCCGCCGCTTCCTAGCTGCCCTGGGCCCCAGAGAGCCCCAGGCATCCTGCACTCAGGCTGTGTCTCTGCTCCGGATGGGCAGATTGGAGCAGTGCGTGACTATGTGCAGCCAGATCCTCGAATCAACCTCGACAAGCAGCAAACTCCAAGGTACTTACTAGCAGACAGTATTTAAAGCTATTCGCCATGATAAAAGAAATCTTAGCGTTAGCCACCTAAGTGGGTGGGTAAATGGCCAAATACCACCAGGCATGGTTTTCTGCAGAAGGTGGGATTTCAGCTGAATCTGGAAGGAGGCCAGAGGAACCAGGAAATAAAGGTTAGAAGGCAGAACATTCCAGACATGGAGCACCACCCAAAAAAGGCCTGGGGATGGGAGATAGAGCATCATGCTCAAGGGGAGTCAGTCAGTCAGTCAAACATTTATTAATCCTCAGATAGGAAGTTCAAATCCAGCCCCAGACACTGATTAGCTGTGTCACTCTGGGCAAGTCACTTCCCCTCTGTCTACCTCAGTTTCCTCCTCTGAATGGATATAATAATAGCACCTACTACCCAGAGTTCTTGTGAGGACCAAATGAGATAATAATTATAAAGCATTTAGCACACAGTACCTGACACATAGTAGGTTCTATACAAAGCTCATACCCTTTCCCCCTGTAGATGAAAGGTAATTGCACCTTTGCTTCTCACTAACAGTATGACCTTTGGTGAGTCATCTTACCCCCTTTGTCCTTAGTTTCCCCATTTGTACAAAAACAAGTTTGGACTCAATGATCTTCCAGTTGTCGATCTGTGGGTCCGGATCCCATCTTTGCTGAGCTTGGGGGCAATCACCCTTGCTTTGCTTCAGTTTCCTCACTTATATAGGCTCACTAACCTCTTCCGACTAGATCTATAGGATCATACTGTTTAGCGATTCAGGTCCTTACAGTCTGAATGGGGGAATATTGTTGGGCTTTTGTAGGATAGAACTGAGGGGCAGCTAGGTGGCCCAATAGATGGAGGATTGGGTCTGGAGTTATGAAGACCTGAGTTCAAATCCAGCCTCAGACACTTACTAGCTGTGTGATCCTGGACAAGTCACTTAACCCTGTTTGCCTCAGTTTCCTCATCTGTAAAATGAGCTGGAGAAGGAAATGGCAAACACTCCAGTACCTTTGCCAAAAAAAAAAAAACAACCCACCACACACAAAAAAACCCCCAAATAGGGTCACAAAGAGACATGACTGAACAACAGAAGTTCTAGGGGTGGAGGACAGAACTGCTTAAGACCAGTGAAAGTGCTGCCCACTTCCCAGATATGAGCCAGTCTGATCTCTGGTTTCAAAACCAGAGCCCTATGACTGATTGTTTTCAGTATCGGCACAAAATTGGTAGAGTTTGATCCATAGAAACACAGGATGTCAGAGTAGGAAAGGCCTCCTAGCAACCATTTGGTCCAACTAGTGCCTTATAAAGGCTTCCTGAAACCATGAAAATGGGAAAATGGAAAAAAAAAAAAAAAGAATAGCACGGTCAAATCCCCTTTCCTCATCCAATATTAGTACCTGGGAATCCCAGTCTTTCAGGAAGACAACATGGATTCCATAGAAAAAAGAAAACAAAACAAAAGCCAAAATAGCTTTGGGCTCAGAAGATCTGAGTTCAAACTCTACCAGTGATGACTACTACCTGGGTAACTTCAGGTAAGTCTCTCCTTTGTCTTCTGCGGACCTCAGTTTCCTCATCTGTAAAATGACGAGGCTGGGCTCAGAGGCTGTGATTGTGTGATCTGTATTTGCCCAACCAATAACTCGAGGTAGTGAATGAAATAGACACTCGGGGTTCATTGGGATACAAGGACAGCTGCCTGGTGCTGACTTTTCTTTCCCCCTTCTGCACACCTTGCTCTTTCCAAAGGAGAGAGTGCACCCATCCTGCTGGTTACCCGTGCAGCAGCCTCTTTTGCCCTTGGTCGTGGGAGCCGGGAGACGCTTCAAGACCTACAGGAAGCCTTTCGGATGAACCCCGACTGTGCCAAGAGGCATCTAGACGAGGTGTTCTCACCCCGGGACATGGAACAGATCCTAACGCAGGCCCAGGAGATATTGGAGACCGACTTTTCCCGTTTCCGAGAAGCCGTGAGAACTCGCGTCGAGCTCCGAGCCGACGCGGGGATAGAGCTGCTGGCTCCTGTCATCCGGACCCTGCGATTCCTCCTACGTGTGGCTCCCCTCGGGGCCCAGAGAGAGCTGAGCATCCGGCTCATTGACTGCCTGCTGTTGTCTGGTGACACCCAAGCGGCCCTGGGACTCTGCGATCGCCTCCTTCGGGCCGAGCACCCCACCTACCTCAGCACCTTGCTCACGCTCCGGGGTTTCTGCACCCTCCATGCAGGGGAGGCCGAGCGAGCCCTGGAAGACTTTCAGGCAGTGGTGGGACACGAGGCTCCCCACCCTGGGAGCTGCGTGAGAGCCCTGTGTGGACGCGGGTTGCTGCGGCTGCTGGCGGGCAGTCCGTACCTGGCCACACTGGACTATATCACCGCCTCCAGGCTGAGGCTGCAAGAAGCCGTCTTCACCGTTAAGTCCTACATCCCCTGGAATCAGCGGGGGTTGCTGCTGAAGGTGCTGCAGGAAGAGGGGCAGAAGATGCTGCAGAGGAGGGCAGAGTCCGCCCCGGGAAGCACCAGCGCCCGCTGGAAGAAGGCAACAGAGGAGGACAGCAGCCTTCCTGCGAAAGAGGGGTAAATTGTCCGGTCCCTGAGCCTTTACGGTAACGTACAACAGCGAGAATGACCAGCCCTTCCTGCTATCTGAAGGCCAGGCAGGTATTTCCCTACCTGTTAGGAGCCGCTAGGGGGCGCCGTAGTGCCTACAACCCCGGGGCTGCAATACTCTTTCCCGAGTTCAAATCTGGACTCAGACACTTCCTAGCTATGTGAGCCTGGGAAAGTCACTTCACCCTGTTTGTCTCAGTTTCCTTATTTGTAAAACGAGTTGGAGAAGGAAATGGCAAATCACTCCAGTACTTTTGTCAAGAAAACCCCAAATGGGGTGACAGAATAGGACATGACTGAAGTGACTTAACAACAACTATAGCCAGAAAACAGAATAAAGGCAGAACTAACAGTTAGTCAATAAAAATTTATTAAGCACCTACTATGTGCCAAGCACTGTGCTAAGAACTGGGAATACAAAAACAGACAAAAGACAGTCCCTACCCCAAGAAGCTTACAGTCTAATGCCCCAAGAATAGGATGTAAATCTTCTGCTTTTCACTACACTCCCTTTGATTCTTTGGTACCTCAGGCAGGTGGGGTGTCATGGAAAGCAAACTGGATTTGTAGTTAGAGGAGCTGAGTTTGAATCCTAGAGAGGTGGCATTGTGCCACACTTTCAGTCAGGAAGACCTGAGTTCAAATTATTCCACAATCATTTACTTACATGTGTGACTTTGGGCTTGCTACTTTAACATCACTCAGACTCAGTTTCCTAAATTTTTTAGCACCAGTCTCTCAAGCTTATTATGAGGATCAAATGAGAAAACATATGTAAAGTGATTTGCAAACCTCAAAAGGCCATTCGAATGTTAATTGTTATAATTATTACCTTCATGACCCTGGGCAAGTCATTTTCTCTCTGCTCCTCACCTTCCTCCTCCATAAAATGTGAGGGTGGAATGAAAGGACCACAGGATCATAGAGTTAGAGTTGAAAGGAACCATGGATATCATAGGGTCCAGCCCTTATATGACTTTTTAGGTTCCTTCAAATTCTAAATTCTAGGAAATTATTGAGGAAACTATGGCACAGGTGCAAGGAACACTGGAAGTGCAAGGCCTTCGGTTCAAACTCCATCCCCACTATTTATTATCTGGGCAAGTCACTAGACCTCTTAGCAACTCCCATCTGTAAAATGACAATTGGATTAGATGCTCTCTAGGGTTCAGATCTATAACCCCACGAAACTGTAAGCCAAGAGGCTTGAGTTCAACCCCTGCCTTTATTACTCATACCAGCCATGGACCATTTGGGAAATCACTTAATTTCTCTCTCTCTCTCTCTCTTTTCAGGGCAATGAGGGTTAAGTGACTTGCCCAGGGTCACACAATTAGTAAGTGTCAAGTGTCTGATGCCTAATTTGAACTCAGGTCCTTTGAATTGCCAGTGCTTTGATCTACTGTGCCACCTAGTTGCCCCCAAATCACTTAATTTCTCATCTTTAAACTGGGGGTGATTATACTTCTATTGCCTACCTCACAAGGTTTTTGTGAAGGTCAAAGGAGAAAATGGACATAAAATGTTTTGTAACTTTTTAAAAATAGCCAGCTATCATTTTCTTATTCTGCCCTAACAATATTATAAGGTAAACACCCTCTTTAAAAAATACAGACCTGGGGCAGCTAGGTGGCGCAGTGGATAGAGCACCGGTCCTGGATTCAGAAGGACCTGAGTTCAAATCTGGCCTCAGACCCTTGACACTTACTAGCTGTGTGACCCTGGGCAAGTCACTTAACCCCAATTGCCTCACCAAAAAAAAAAAATACAGAACTAAGGGGCAGCTAGGTCGTGCAGTGGATAAAGCACCAGCCCTGGATTCAGGAGGACCTGAGTTCAAATCTGGCCTCAGACATTTGACATTTAATAGCTGTGTGACCCTGGGCAAGTCACTTAACCCTCATTGCCCCCAAAATAATGCCTTAGCTATAAAACTCAGCTCTAATGGTAGGATTTTCAAAAAAATACAGACCTGTCCTTTCATTGGGTCAGAGAGCTCCAGCAGGATCAGTTTCTCTCTTTCTCTCTCTCTCTCTCTCTCTCTCTCTCTCTCTCTCTCTCTCTCTCTCTCTCTCTCTCTCTCTCTCTCTTTCTCTCTCTCTCCCTCCCTCCCATTTCATCTATAGCCTAAAGATTTATAGACTTGCCTGTAGTTAAATATATATATATATGTAAATGTTTATTAAATATAGAGGTTCAATGACTTGCCCAGGGTTACCCAGTCAGTATGTGCCAGAAGAGGGCATTGTCGGGGAGGAGGGTGGTGGGGAGGAGAGCAGAGAAGCCTCCCTGGTGACTAGGGAGTCTAAGATGGATGTCCTGGCCCCTCTGAAGCTTATCTAAACTTCTCATTCCCCTCCTCCAAGGGATGCCTGTGGGGTTCACCAGCTGGCGGGCCTTCTGATGGAGCTGGATGCAGATGATGAAATATCCAGGCTTCTGAGTGCAGATGCCCTCTACCAAATGGGCCGTATTGAAGATGCCCACAAGACCCTCTTGGTGGCACTGTCTAAGACCTCCCACACGGCCCCCATCCTGGCCCGCCTGGCCCTGCTGCAGCTAAGGAAAGGCTTTTTCTATGATGCCAACCAGGTAAGGCAGAGGGAAAAAGGCAGAAGAAAATGAGGCATCAGGTCTAAGGAAAAGCAGACAGTGGGGCCCAGGTATGAGAACCTAAGCATCTTTACCTGCCTCAGTTTCCCCATCAGTAAAATAAGACTAGATGAATCTCTTCTAGCTTTGATATTTGGGGAGAAGGAAGGGTCAGGGGAAAGAGCCATAGATTTGTAGTTAAGGGATCACAAGGTCAGAGCTTTGGAGGAACAGTCTCTGTGCCTTTTCCTATGCCTAGAATGCTCTGCCTCCTAACCTCACCTCTTGGCTTCCCTTGCTTCCTTCAAGACCACCTACTGCAGAAGGATCCTCTTGGTCCCCCAGCTGCTGCTGCTTCCCTTCTCTGATCACCTTCTGCCTATTCTGTTTATATCTTGTATGTTCCTAGCTATTTACAGGTTATATCCCTTGCAGGAAGGGACTATTTTTGTCTTTCTTTTTATCTCCAACACTTACCCCATGCCTGGCATACAACAAGCACTTAATAAATGTTGGTTCACTGACAGAGTCTGATTTAAACCTAAGCATTCTTTAAAATCCAACATCAGATTAAAAAACTCAGAAATAAAAATAGTCCAATGGGAGGGAGGGGAGATGGAGGCAAGGAGAACCCCACAGTAACACGACTTGAAAAGAGACAGACTTTGATCCAGGGACACTGAAAAATCAGCTTGATGCATCTTAGGCTAGTCTCTCCAGAGACCAAAAGCCCCTTGAGTGGTCGTTCTTTGAGCTTCGGTCTTCTTTGGCATATGCCCAAAGTGTGGGGGATGTTCAGCCTAGTTGCACACTACAGTGTTGTGACTGGTGTAAGTACTCCAAACTTCCCTGGGCCTAAGTTTTCTCCTTGGTGAAATGAGGGGGCTGGACGAGGTACAGTCTAAGGTCACTTGTAGCTCTAAAGTGTGTGGTTCATCAGCTACAAGGGTTTGCCTTGGGTAGTCCTGGCCCTGTTCTGCACTGGTGAAAGGCTGAGTGCAGGAATTAGATTAACCAGCAGAGGGCACACTTGGGTCTTGTTGTTAGCACAGACCACAATGGGACTTTAGGTGTTTAACTTATGATGTCAATTTCCCCTCTTCCATCGACCTCAATCTCCCCCCCAATAGACAGAATATCTACATATTATATATACTATATGTGTAAATATATAATATGTATGTTTACATGTATATATGTATATGTGTTTATATTTATATACAGAGCTAGACAGGCAGACAGAAATGTCACATAGCTAGCAAATATCTAAAGTAAAATTGGAACTCAGGCCTTTGACCAGGGCCCCAGTTTTTATGTCTATGCATATATACACATATACACATATGTGCATATGTTATATTTTATGCATGTGTATATATATCCCTCTATACATATACATACACACATATGTGTGCACATACACACACAATACACATATAAATGCATATAAATGTGTGCATATATACTCGTATATGTGTATATACATGTGTGTATATGCATACACAGACATACACATCTAAATATACATATATATGTATACACACATATATGTATGTATATAAACACTGGGCCTGTAGTCAGCAAGACCTGTTTACAAACACTTACTTGCTTTAGACACTTATTAGCTATGTGACTCTGGGCAAGTAATTTCACCTTTGCCTCAGTTTCCTCATGTGTAAAATGAGAATTATAACAACTCCTACCTCCCGGAGCTGTTGTGAGGATCAAATGAGATAGTATTTGTAAAGTGTAAAACGCTACATAAGTCTTAAAGTGCTATATAAGTATTAGTTAATATTATAATTTGCTGTTATTATCCTGTCTCCTTCTGCATCCTATCTTTTCTGATATGTTGTTTTGGTTAAAGTATATGAAGAGAATCCTGCCTCATACAGATATGTAATTGGCAAGGAAAGGGATATTTTAACAGGCAAATGTCTTAGTATTAATATGAAAATAGTATTGATCTAGGTCTTGGGGTCCGTGGACCTCACTTGGAGAATCACTCAATATGGGCTAAGATGCCCATATTTCAAGACCCACATTGTGGCTCACAAACTATGACCCTATCATTTCACACCCCTAAGACTCTTGTCGAAGAAAACCCAGCTTTGGGAGGGCAGAGTGATCTGGGATAAAAAACCTGGAACACAATTTAAGAAACCTGGCTTGCAGGCTAAATCAAATCAAGTTCCTGCCATTAACTTAGTCTTTGCCTCAAGGTAGCACACTAAATAGAGTGTTGGACCTCAAATTAGGAAGACCTGAGTTCAGATCCAGCCCCAGACACTTATTAGCTGTGAGACCCTAGGCAAGATGCAGAACTTCTCTGTGCCTCATTTCCCTCAACTGTAGAATAGCTGTTTTTGAGGATACAATGAGATAATGTATATAAAGTGTTCTGCAAACCTTAAAAGTGATACATAAATGCTAGTTGTTGTTGTTTTTGTTGTTATTGGTGCTGTTATATAATTATCATCATTATTATTGGTGGTAATATTATTATTATCATCATTATTATCATTATTTAAATCTCCTGATGTTACCAAAAGTTTCTGACATCCTGAACTGAGAGTTGGAAGCCTGTCCCTGAGCTATCTCTAAAGAGAGGAAGGCATGGAAGGAAGGGAATGCATTTGAGCATTCATCAGAAGGGAGGGATTCCCTGCCCTGCAGGCTTCCCAGTCTAGGACTTGTGTCTGAGGTTAGAACCAGGAGTTGTCCAGGTGTTCCTGTCAATGGAGACAATGAAAAGGATTAGGACCATGAAATTAAACTCAGAGTTGGTCAGGGCTTAGAGCCCCATCCTTTACCTCCAATCATAAAGAATCGAAGCCTGAGGTGCAAGGAGGTCATGTGATTCATCTAAGGTCACACATTAAAGTAGTACCAGAGCCAAGAGCAATTAAGTTTAAGGATTCCTGAAAAGTTGCGTGGTAAGCAGATGTTAATGAGCTTAGTCATAGTGGAGGAACTGGCTGTTCAGAAATCCTGAGACAAAACCCTTCTGCAAACCGAACTTTCTTTGTCAATTGATGTGTAAGTTTTCATTCCATAGTTCTAGTTGAGTCCATGTAGGGGAATGAAAATGGGGGTGGCGTAGAGAGGAAGCTGAGTGACAAGGAAGGAAGGAAAGATTTATCAAGATGCTCCTATATGCTAAGTATTTTAGGATATTATCTCATTTCATCCTCACAACAACTCTGGGAGGTAGGTCCTGTTATTATCTCTATTTTACAGATGAGAAAACTGAGGCAGGCAGTGGGTTAGTGATTTGCCCGGGGCTCCACAGCTCTTTCGACAATTCTGAGGTTCCGCAGAATCCATCACCTTCAGCCTAATATGTCCAATGTAATAAATGTCTGAGGCCAGACATGAACTTGGCTCTTCATGACTCCAGGCCTGGTGCTCTAACCATTTGGCAACCTAGCTGGATCAAAGTTGTAATTTCAAAGCTGTAAGGGAAGAGTCGCTGTTTTTGAATTCAGAAGACCTGAGTTCACATCTCGTCTATGCTACTTATTATTGTCCAGGTGTCTTAAATCAAGTCCCTGAGCTTCCGTAGGTCTCAGTTTCCTTCTCTGTAAAATGAGGGTGGGGGTTGGACAAGATGACTTCTAAGATTCCTTGTAGGTTCAATGATCCTTTTATCCTATCCATGCGACTTTGGACAAGTCACTTAGCCTCCGTAGTCCTCAGTTTCCCGATCTATAAAATGGGAGGGGAGAACTAGTTGGCCTCTGAGATTCCTTCCAGTTCTAGATCTATGGTCATTTGATGCATCTTGGCTAACACAGATGTGGACAAGAATTCTTACATCGACCCCATGCTCCCCAAAATTGTTCCCTTTAACCTTTGCTAAAAGACTGCCTTTGAATGAGGGATCCAGCATATCCATCACGATAACCCATCCTACCAGTCACCAACTGGCATCCTTTGTGATATGGAGATTGGAGAGGTAGGATGAGACCAGAACCTAGAGAGCCTTGGATAACAAATGAGGCTTACTGTAATAAGTAATAGGGAGTTATAGAAGATTGTATATCAGGCTCCCTCACTGTTCCTGTGAAGATAACTCTCCCTTTGCTTCCCCACCTCATTCAGCTGATAAAGAAAGTTATCCAGATTGGGGATACTTCCTGCCTCCAGCTAATCATGGAGATCTTCAGGGAAGAGGACCGGAAACTCCTGCAAACCCACTGTCACTCAAGGGCTGTGACTATCCTGAAGAATAAACAAGGGGACACGTACACCAAAGAGGCCATTGCCTACCTCTCTCTCGCCATCATTGCCTCAGGTATGTCTGGAGGAAGATGGGATCCCAGGGTTAGAGAGCTGCAAGGGACCTGCAAGGGAATCTACCCCAGCCCTCTTATTTTACAGATGAGGAAAGCAAAGCCCAGAGCAAATAAGTGATTTGTGTCGGGTCATTCTCCTAGTGAGTGTCAGAGCCAGGATTCAAACACAGGTCTTTGGACTCAAATTGCATCTGTCTTCCCAGCATCTCACCCGTCCATGATAATAAATGGGATTAAGTGACTTGTCGATGGTCAAACTAGCCCAACTAATCATCAGAGTAGGATTTGAATCTAGTTCCTTGGACTTCTAGACCCGAGGAGCTTTCTTTCCCCTGTGCCATCATGGGAGGCAAGCCCAGTATGAGACAGTAGTTTAATGGGTCATCTACTCATTGAGTGGTGAGGGGCTGCTTTGAGAGGAGCAGGGATTTCAGGAGGATGATGGCAATCATCCCACTGACCTCTACCCTGGCTGGACTTCAGCTGCAATTCTGGGGATCACAGGCTGAGGAAGGACATTAGGAACCTGGGAAGTGTCTAAAGGAGTGCCACCAGGACAGTAAAAAACCCATGTCAAATGAGGGTCCATTGGCGGAACTGGAGAAGGGAAGATTAAGGGGAGCCATGATCACAGTCTTCAAGTACTTGAAGGATTGTCATATAGAGGAAGGGTTCTATGTGTTTTGCTGGGGCCAGAGGGCAGAATCAGGAGCCAGATTTATAGGTAGATCCAGGCTTGAGGTCAGGGAAAACTTGTTAATGCTTACGATGTAGAATTAGACATAAGGTTTTAGACATGGCCAATGCAGGAATTTCTTTGATTTGATGATAAATAATTGTTCCAAGGATTTTTGTTTTTTCTCATTTTGTTTTCAATGGAAGGGAAGGATGGGTGAAAAAGAGAAAATAAATACTTATTAATTGAAAAAATAATTTTTAGTAGAAAGAAAAACTTCCTAACAATTACAGCAATCAAAAATTGGAATGGGTTACCTCTAGAAGACCGCTTGTCAGGGATGTTAAAGAGGATTCCCTTTCAGCTTTATAGCAGTAAAAAATAGGATCCAATGATCCTATAAACCAATTCTTATTTTGAGTGTGCAGTTATCAGACCAACCAGCAGAGGGCGAGAGCGTGCTGCGAAGAGAGCCATTGGGCTGTCAAAGCTTCCATGTGCTCACCAGTCCCAGTTCCCGGTTGTTCATTTCCTATCCCCTCTTACAGCCTCCTAAGGGCCAGAGGGGACCCAGTATTCTGCAGGAGAAGCCACTAATAGAGTTTTGGATGGCTATCCCCGACTTTGAAACACTCCCTTTTTAAAATAATGGAAACTAAGAACAGAATGAAAATTGTCTCCTTCTGTTGGGTTGAAAGAGGAAATCCCAGAATGGAGTAAACACTTCTCCAAACCAACACACACACACACACACACACACACACACACACACACACACACACACACACACACGCAATATTTCTCTGCTTTGCCTTTTATCTTCTAGGCTCAGTAACCAGAATTCAGAGAGAGGCCAGTTTGTCATTCAACAAATAGATCATCCATTTCCTGAATAATATTTTTATGCTGTCTTGTGTCTGAGTAGCATATTGCAGGCTCTCTAAATGAAATTACTATGCATTCCTGAGAGAGTATTATTGGGTTTTAAAAAAGAAATTTATTTTCACATGCATTTATAATCTCTCCTGCCAGTTGCCAATCCTCCAATTAAACAACAACAAAATAATAATTACACTCCCATCATAAATGTGCATTCATAGACCAGCAAAAAATTTGACATGTTTTGCAGAGTCTAGGATTCAGTATTTCTGAAAGCTGATTGTATTTCCAGTCTCTGATCTCTTAAGGACACCTGCCCTGAGCATCTTTTCACCTCAAAGGAGACAGAGAATGATGGTCACAAAGAGTTTTGTACCTGGTGTGAGTGAGATGGCTCTGGGATTCAAGTCAAAGACAGTAGATGTGAATCCAAGCTATGCCTCTCACTGCCTGTGTGACCTCGGGCAAGATGCTGGGCTTCAGTAAGTACTCTCATCTGTAAAATGAGGGGAGTGGCATAGATGGGCTCTTTTCAGCCTCTCTGATCCCGTGACCTGGAAAGTAAAGGCACTGGGCAAGGTGACCTCTGGGGTCCTTTATAGCTCCATGGCTATCTCTGATGCTGAATAAAACAATTATCATTCATTTGGTGTTGGTCAGTCATTTTCTGGGCTTTTCTAGGCAAAGATACTGGAGTGTTTTGACATTTCCTTCTCTAGATCATTTTACAGATGAGGAAACTGAGTTTGGGCTAAGCTCACACAGCTAATAAGTACCTATGGCAGCATTTAACTGGGAATTTCCTGACTCCAAGTCAAACACCCCTTCAGCTCTGTTACCTAGCCACTATGGCCTTCTCATAATTTCCCCACAGGAAGGCTGACCCAGTGTGCTAGAGGCATTCCTCAAGGTCTTGGATCATTCTAGGGACATCAGTGTAACCCTTGGGCTGCCAACCATGTTTCCCAAGTGATATTTTCATCTTGCATATCAGCTATCATCAGTAACAGATTGAAGTCTATTTATACCCAGTCTACATCGATGAGTTCAATATTATTGTTGATTAATGTATTGCGTGGAGGCATGATTAGAGCCAACCACAGAACCAGAAAGAACTGGGTTCAGGTTTTGCCTCTGATTGGTTTTCGTGCCACTGGGTAAGTTAACCTCTCAGGTCTCCAAGACTATAAGTGGCAGAGCAGGTGCCAAACTGCAGTGATAGAGGAGGTCTGGACCTATTCCTAAGGTGATAATGCTTTGAGTTCCATTTCCATGGGAATAAAATTCCCCTTAATATCTCTCTTGTAAATAGTTCCGAAATGGTTCAGTATGTGGGACCTGATGTTTTCTGGGGCACAATCATGGGGGAGCAGATGGTGTATTTGGACTAGAAGCTAACCCAGACTTTTCACAGAGTGATATCCAAATTCTCATGATAGGGGACATGAAATCTATCACCTAGAGGGGCAGCCAAAACATGTTCTCAATATTTTCCTTGGGGGGGAGGGGCTGGGAAGCTAGGTGGTGCAGTGGATAAAGCACCGGCCCTAGATTCAGGAAGACCTGAGTTCAAATCCAGCATCAGACACTGGGGACTTATTACATGGGTGACCCTGGGCAAGTCACTTCACTTTCATTGCCCCCCCCCCAAAAGAAATTCTCAGAGGGTCTGTATACTTACAATTGATATATCAAGGCAGAGAAAATCAGCCCCCTAACATTTGGCCTTACAATTGGAATAGTTGCCAGGGTAGTGTGCCCCCTACCAACCTAATGTCCTTACAAGAGTCAGAACCATCACTCTGTAATCATGAGGAGTCTCCCTGGTTCTGCTCCCTCTGAGTGTCAGCTCTGAGGCCTTTCATCTTCTGTGATGATGGCCCTAGGTGCCAGGCTCTCTCTCCTCTGACCAGTTATTTTCCTTAACTCCACAGCTGGACTTTTTAGAAGGGTCATTTCCTTTCTTTTTGAACCTTCCATCTTTCCTCTGGGCAGTTCAAGGTCTGAATAGAACAATGTCTGAAAAGAGGTTTGGGTCCCACACTTACACTTTTTCTGTGTAAAATGTTATTCTCCAAACCCTATATAATTGACTTGATTGTCTTCTGGGAAGACATAAAATTGTCATCTTCTTTTGGAAGCATTAACATATTGTGTTGACTATAAGTCTATGATGAAATATTTATTTATTTATTTGTTTATTTGTTTATTTATTTTTGCAGGGCAATTGGGGTTAAGTGACTTGCCCAGCGTCACACAGCTAGTAAGTGTTAAGTGTCTGAGGCCTGATTTGAACTCAGGTCCTCCTGAATCCAGGGCCAGTGCCCTATCCACTGTGCCACCTAGCTGCCCCGGTGAAATAATTATAATTAAATGAAAGATATCATAGGATCATTGATTTAAAGCTAAAAATATCAGTATAGATGATGCAGTGCAAACATCTACAATGAGAAAGGCCCCAGAATAAACCCTGGAATATAAGAATACCTCAAAGGATCAAGCAAATTTAAGCATCAATTGATCTCTCTTGGGCCTTCTGGGGATAAAGGACTTGGTCAGTTTCAAACTCCGGTTTGTTTGTTTGTTTTTTTGTTTGTTTTTATGGGGCAACGAGGATTAAGTGACTTGCCCAGGGACACACAGCTAGTAAGTGTCAAGTGTCTGAGACCAGGTCCTCCTGAATCCAGGGCTGGTGCTTTATCCACTGCACCACCTAGCTGCCCCCAAACCCAGTTCTTAAAATTCCAAATCGAATGGACCTTCCACAACTCCAGGTTGCCTCTTAGAAATGATCTTCAACCATATGCAAACATGTTTTATCACCTCAATTTTTTTGGTACAATGTTTTATTTCTTATTTATTTTCTGAAACCATCAATGCTAAAACTAGAATAACTGCCCTTGAGGGCAGGGAATAGGTGCTTAATACATATGTTTTGAGCACACAGCTAATAAGATGATAAGCATCAGGTGCTTAATACATATGCTTTGAATTGACTCGAGGGGTCTCCTCATCACTTCTGAGTCTAGAGATTCAATTCACACCCCCCAGAATCATCCCCAGAACACAGTAGAGCTTACCTGCTGGGCTAATTGGGAAACATCTTGGGTGGGCTGTACCGTTGAATTTGATTCTCTTGAAAATATTGTCTCCTGTGAGCAAATGTTATGACAGCAGCTTCACAGGAGAAACAAATGAGATTAGGAAAACAAGGAGCCCTGTCCAGTGGGCCTGCATCCCGCTGTCGGAGCAAGCTCAACTTCTTTCACCCGGCTTGGGCTTTTGCTTCCAGCCAAACTGGCTCTGTAGCTTATATGATGAGCTTGGAGTTTCTTCTCCCACCTCTCCCCATGCAAAGGGCATCCCTTGCCACCATTATCAGGTCCAGAACACTCTCTTCTCCCCTCTGCATCTTCGAATCTTTGTCCAGAAGCTCTCCCTGCTGAAGCCTTCCCGGATGGGATGCTTTTGCTTGGGGCTTTCACCCTCCAGAAATTCTCTTGAATTTAATGAACTATTTACATATTTAGGCCCTCCTTTAATTGAGTATAAGCTCCTGGAAGTCAGGGATATCTTGATTTTTGTCCTTGGACAACATATTTACAGGTACTTGGGTAAACCTCTCCTGCTTGAGGGTAGTACTTTTTCCAGAAGAAAAAGAATAATAATAATAAAATTGCATGTTGTTGTTTAGTTCTGTCTCACTCTTCTGGATCCTATTTGAAGTCTTCTTGGCAGTGTGAGATTAAAATTGGATATTTGATCATAAATCTCCCCTACTTAACCTTTCCCTTAATTTATCTCCCAGACTAGTAAATGGAAGAAGCTTCTGGTTTTCTAGATAGAGCCTTTATTGTATGGTAGTCACAAGATGATGTTGATTAGAAGGATAGGAAAGTAGAAATACAATACAAATCGTCTTAAGTCTAGGCTTAGTCTATATTCCTTATAAAAACTCACCAAAAGAGAAGGCCACCTTTGGAGAGAGAGAGAGACCATCTGTGCCACGCAGTCAGGAGACCAGCAGAGCAGGAAAAAGCTCACTTCCGTCTCTCCTTGTCTTTTAAGCTCGCACCCCGGAAGTTGAGTGCATAGCAGGCAGTCTGACATGCGCAGCAGGCGCACTGGTGTGCATAGCTCATGCCATTGGTCTCCTCCCCGAAAGGGTGGTCCTTAAAGAAAAACTGGCATCTTTCAGTTATCCTAACCGACTGTTAAAAAACTTTCATATATTTTTTACCACATTTCCCCCCTTTGCTTCCTCAAGAAACGGAATGTTTCCTTGATGGAACAGTAAAAAGAATATAACAACTATTGCTAACTAATAATATGTGAACAACAATATAGAAAAGGAAGAGAGGAAAGTTTTGTTCAGAGGGGCGATTTTTTTTTTTCCTCATGAACCGACGCTTTGACATTAGTCTTGCAAAGGGAGAGCCTCTGCAGAGAGTACATGTTACAGATAGTATATATTATAACAGAAAGGAGATAGTAAAAGCTAATAAAGCAAAACAGTTCATATAAAGTCTCTGAGTTCTCTTGTCTTCTTGAAGTGGTAAGATGTCATCAGGAGGAAACTGGATTCTGGTCTGGAAAACTGGATTCTGGACTCTGGTCTGGAAAGCTGGATTATCTTCTTTAACTGTTTGAATTGCTGTATTTTTTACTAAACCTTAGCATAGCATTGTCAATGATCAAATTAATAAATTCCATTACATTCCCTCCTTTATATCCTTAGACTTCTAATAGAGGGTTGAGGTAGTTATGCAGTCTGTAACACTTTTTACCACCATGTGTCTGGATCAAAGCCAAATTTAGTATGTGTTCATGACACCTGAAAATGTTATGGAAAGGTTATCATACCATATCTCATGGTTCCGAGACAGCCAGTGATTGTGCCAGGCCACAGGTGAGTTCAACTGAGTGAGATAAAATGATAAATAAGTTCAGTTAAATTAGGTTAAATTAGGAGGGAGAGGGGATTGTTAAGGGCTAAAATTCTAGCTAAGCTGTCTAAAATATCTAATGAGTGGTCGCCAATCAATTATAAGCTTTAGCAAGAGTTAGACTTTTAAGCGTTTATTAAGGAGAATAAGAATTTGATAAAGAGAGAAGAAAAGGCCTAGATTTCTATCTATTAAAGGGAGAGCACATTTCTAGCTCCCTTCTCCGCCAGCGTCCTCAGGAAAAAAGCCCTAGAGTCAGCGCCAGTCTCTTCCTTCCTCCTCCCACTAGCCCGCGTCACTTCCTGACTCCTTGTCTTGCCCTCAAAGACCTTCCCTTCATGGGCAGAACTCCTCTACAGTAAGTATCCAGCAGGTGGCGTTATTCCAATCGTTACAGGATGAATACTGGACTGTGCCTAGTAATTGTGCTCTACATAGTCACCATCATAAGCAAGCCATGGACTTACGTATACCTGTCTCTCCTTTTGTTGCACATATATTCTCTCCAGGGCCTGCATCAGAGTTCACAGCAAGTTAGTCTCTGAAATGATAAGTTTCCATACTTCCGAAATCTCATTAATTTCACCAAAGACAGTATGATGGTAAAAATTCGTGCTATACTGCATAACTGAGAGTATATTAGTGATATATACAATAATTCCAAACCATACCCAGAGTATAATGACATATAAATAATAAACGAATGTAAATAGCTCTTTCAGTTATCCTAACCGACTGTTAAAAAACTTTCATATATTTTTTTACCACAGCAGAGATACTGAAATGCTTTGCCATTTCCTTCTCTAGTTCATTTTACAGAAGAGGAAACTGAGGCAAACAGGGGTAAGTGACTTTATCAGGGTCACGTGGCTAGTAAGTGTCTGAGGCTGGATTTGACTTCAGTTCTTCCTTACTCCAGGCCTGGAGGGCTAGTCACTGTGCCACTTAACTGTCCACTTGAATGGATATAGAGCTTTATGGTTTGCCAAACATTTTATAGACTGTGGATTTTGCAATTTGTTTGTTTCAAAGTTTTCCTTTTTTATTATTAACTTGAGAACATCCAAAAACATGAACATTTCCATATGTAGGGTGTATCAAAAGCTAAATAGCTTAAAACTATATTAAAACTTTTGGGACACCCTGCAGAAATAGTAGGAAAAGAGGAAACCACAAATCTTTTAGATCATTTTCTATTAGAAATATGTTAAATTTAACACATAGGGGAAGCCAGGTGGCCCAGTGAATAAAGCATGGGCCCTGGAGTCAGGAGGTCCTGAGTTCAAATTCGACCTCAGATACTTGACAACTTACTAGCTGTGTGACCCTGGGCAAGTCATTTAACCTGCATTGCCCTGACACCTCCCCCCCCCCCCCCCGCAAAAAAGGAAATTGACCAAGTCCTTTATCACCAAAAGACCCAAGAAAGATCAATTTTTGCTTAAATTTACTTGATCCTTTGAGGTATTCTTAAATAAGGCTTTATCCTAGGGTCTTTCTCATTGTGGATGTTTGTACTATACTATCTTTACTGATGTTTTGAGCTTTAAACCAATGATCCTCTGATACCTTTCAGTTAATTATAATTATTTCATCATATACTCATAGTCAACATGATATGTTAATGCTCTTCCCAAAGGAGATGACAATTTGATATCTTCCCAGAGGACAATCAAGTCAAGCATTTATTAAGCACTTATTTTGTGCCAGGAACCTTTTTCAATTATTGGAATTTAGCTGTGGAAGGTATGTCTATGTTCATCTAGACATGGGAAGATTTCTCTGCTCACTAGGTCTATTCCCTCTTCAATCTCCATCTTGCCTTAATGTCACACCAAGAAGATGATGTCTCAGTAACAGAAGGAGACACTGTTCTTCTTCAGAGAATCCTTATATCTCAGAGTTGGGAGGGACCTCGATGTTGGTTCATTTTACAGGGCAATTTTTGGTGTTTGTTTATATTCTTCATTATAAGAGATAAAAAGGGCAGCTGGGTGGGGCAGTGGATAGAGCACCAGCCCTGGAGTCAGGAGGACCTGAGTTCAGATCCCGCCTCAGACACTTAACACTAGCTCTGTGACCCTGGGCAAGTCACTTAACCCCAATTGACTCACCAAAAAAAAAAAAAAGAAAGAGAGAGAGAAAGAGAGAGAGAGAGTGAGAGAGAGAGAGAGAGAGAGAGAGAGAGAGAGAGAGAGAGAGAGAGAGAGAGAGAATAGATCCCATCAGTGGAAGGGACTTCAGAGGCCATTGAATCCAGTGACTTTTTTTAGAGGGAGGTTAAGTGAGATATTCAAGGTCATAGACATAGTATCAAAGGTAGTATTTGAACATACCTCTTGAGTCAGATCTTCTAACTCAAATCTATAAATATAAAATCTTTTGGGGAGTCCTAGGGAAGAGGTCCTTCACAATTTCTAAAAGTATGAAGTAATCCTGAGAACAAAAAGTTTGAGAACTGTTACCCTACAGGGTAGAGTTAATTTTTTCCCTTGACCTGATATTTGAGCATTCCACAATCTGGTTCCAAACTAAGTCTTATATAACCACAATACCTTAGAGTTGAGAAGGGGCCTCATATGATTCCAGAGCAACCTACATCAAAACAGAAATCCCCTCTACAACACTCCCAACAAGTGGCCACCCAGCTGCCTCTTGAAGATCCCCAATGATGAAGAATTCATTGCTTCCTGAGGAATCCCAATATACTCTGGTTTTTCTTTATATGAACTCAAAATCTTACTCTCTGAAACTTCCCCCTTTGCTCTTGGTCCCCCCTTCTAAGACCAAGAAAAACAAGTCTAATGTTTTTTTTTTTTAATTTTTTTTTTTTGGTGGGGCAATGAGGGTTAAGTGACTTGCCCAGGATCACACAGCTAGTAAGTGTCAAGTGTTTGAGGCTGGATTTGAACTCAGGTCCTCCTGAATCCAGTGCCAGTGCTTTATCCACTGTGCCACCTAGCTGTCCCCCAGTCTAATATATTTCAACAACAACCACAAAAAGCCCTTCAGATACAGATCATGTGCCTTTCCTCACGAAGTCCTTTCTCTAGGCTGGACATATCAGTTCATTTCTGTAATTTTTCTTTTATGTAAAGGAGTGTGGTATAGTGGAAATTAAATGCTGGAATTGGAATCAGGAAGTCCTGGATTCAGATTCTGCCACAGACATTTACTGCCTGGTTGACTTCGGGCAAGCCACTTAACCTCTATGGGTCTCAGTTTCCTCATCTGTAAGAAAGAGAACAATGGCATCTACCTGAAAGGGTTACTGTAACATCAAATGTGCTCATTTATGTAGGATGTTTTGTAACACTTTGGAGTTTTGTATAGGTGCCCAAAAGGATAATGACATGGATAGTCATGGTGGTAGTAGCTACCTAGCCGGGTCAGCCTACTCAGGAAACACTGCTGTGTGAATCGGAGATTCAATTCAGTGGACTTTTATTAAGTGTTTGGCATACAAAGACAAAGCTAAGCAGTCCCTGGCCTAGGGAGGCTTGGGAGGGGGAGGGGAAGCAGAAATCCACCCCATATAGAAATCAGGAAAGGCTTCTGAAAAGGGGGAGCATCTGAGGCAAGCTGAGGATTCTCAGAGAAAGACATGAGGAACAAGTACGTTCCAGGATTTGGGGTGAGGGCAACCTTTGCAAGGGCACGCCGGGACAAGATGGGTAACAACAAATAGCCCTCTTTCCGCAAAAATTGATGGAAAAATTTTCTCCAATCTGGAACTTTCGACTTTTATTTTTCAGCCCACATAAAAGACTTCACATTTATCTCTATTAAATTTTATCTAACTAGATTTGGTCTAATGGTCTAGCCCATCAAATCTTTTTAGACTTTCATACAGAATGTTGACATAACCCTGGAGCTAGGGAAGTAGCTAAGGGGTGCAGTGAATAGCATGCAGAACTGGAGTCAGAAAGACATGAATTTGAATCCTACTTCAGACAATGTGATCCTGGGGGAGTCACTTAGCTACTCTCAGGCTCAGTTTTCTCATCTGTAGCATGGGCATAATAAGAGCACCTATCTCCCAGGGTTGGTGTAAGGATCAAATGAGCTAACACATATAAAAAGCATTGTTGTTGTTGTTGTTGTGATCATCTTCAGATTTGGCAAGCATGCTATCTATGCCTCCTCCCAAGTCGCAGAAAAAATGCTAAGGAAATCTCAGGGGTGAGTCTACTACAGATCCCCTTGCATCTTGACATTGAGCCACTAACGTCCTTCAACCAGTTTGGAATCAATCAACAAACATTTATTAAGTTCTCACTACATGCCTAGCACTGTCTTAGGGGTATGAAGACAAAAATTAATCAGTTTCTGTCCATTCTTTTAATATTACATTCTAGGGGGCAGCTAGGTGATGCAGTGGATAAAGTGCCAGCCCTGGACTCAGGAGGACCTGAGTTCAAATCTGGCCTCAGAAACTTGACACTTACTAGCTGTGTGACCCTGGGCAAGTCACTTAACCCTCACTGCCTTGCCCTCCCCCTATATATATATATATATATATATATATATATATATATATATATATATATTTTTATATATATATATTTTTTATATATATATATTTATATATTTATATATATATAAATTTATAACTATATATATATATTTATACCCTGGGCAAGTCACTTAACCCTCATTGCCTTGCCCTCCCCATATATATATATATATATATATATATGTATATGTATGTATATGTATATATGTATATATATATATGTATATATGTAACATTCTAAATGTTGCTAGGAATATCCATGAGGTATGCTCATCTTCAATTTTCAACCCCTATTCTCTTCCCTTTTTTGAAACTCTGATTGACGTTTGTCCATGTTCAGTTCTCAGACTCCTATTCTCCACTTCCCTTTCTCCTCTCAAAATTATGGCTGACTGGTCAAGCCTGGCAGCTCTCTTATTACCCATTGGTGCTATTCATCTGGGTCAGTGGGTTCTCTTTTCTCTATCCTTTTCCTTATCTTGGGTTTCAGCCCTAACCCTAACCCTGTTACTCAGCTCTAAGCATTCACCTGTCCTCCCTCCCTCCCTCCTAGTTTTAACCTCTAGAGTTAAGCCCTCCCTCACTTAACTCCAGTTCAGTGCAAGTCATGACACCACTCCCACGTCATGGTCCTCTTTGGGAATGAAGGACAGACAACAAACCTCTAGAGTTAAGCAGAATCTGCCCCCATCGCAGCCTTCCAGGTATTGCCCTTTACTTTCTAGGCTTGATTGATTCCCTTCCCTTTTTCTGGAAAATCAGGATATTTGACCTTTTCTCTTCCTAATGTGCCTCTTTTTTTTCTCTACAATCTTTCAAATATTGCTGACAATGGTTCAGCGATTGCATTCAGGAACTTCAATTCCATCAAACTCTGTTTTCAATCTCTCCATACCTGCTAGAAATAAGATCCGTCATCCTTTGCTATTCTGTGGGTAGTGACTGTGGCCAATTCTTAGTGGTGTGCTGATACATGTTTAACAACCAGCTCTCCAGGAGGAAAAAAAAATGTGTGTGAAATATACTTTTAAGTTATATCTGCACTATTAATATTTTCTCTATCTCTTTTTTAAGTTGAGGGAATCATCTATACAATAAATCAAGCCCCAATTCATAGCATTTGCTGATTTTTGAAGTATAAGTGCTCTCCTCTCTCTGTCTCTCTGTGTCTCTCTGTCTCTGTCTCTTTTTGTCTCTCTCTGTCTCTGTCTCTTTCTCTCTCTCAATCTCACACACACACACACACACACACACACACACACACACACACACACACACACACACACACCCCATTTAACAATAGCCTGGAGCCAACACACCCTTAGCATTCACCCTATCAAACTCACTCTTGGCCATTCCCAGTTGCCTTGAGAGGGATTTCTGGGTACGGCTTTGTTCATAAAGAGCAATCTTCCCGTCTTTTATTTCCAAAGACAAGATCTTAGCCTGCCTGCTCAACCTCCTCAATTAGCAGCTTCCTGTCAAATGTTAGATTAGCCATCATCTGGCCAGAAGCAATCACCACTTTATACAATCATTTCCTCTTATTTTATCTTCCAGTAGTTCTGAAGTTCCTGGTAGAACATGGCATAATTTCTATTTTTCCCCAGGCTGGAGAATGACTTTCCTGAAGGTCAATGCCCAGCATGAGGCATAGGATGCCAGATGTGTTTCTGACCCAGGCAGAGAACAGCTGGAAGGAGCCTTCTCACCTTGTGTTCCTCCTTTCTCCGTCTTCTCCCTCTCCTTCTCCCAAATGAAGTGCTCCCTCTCAGAGGTTCCTCTTCCCTTGAAAATTGTGATTCTAGAACATTAGCCCTGCCCTCCCTCCCTCCTGGCTGCTCTCCCTGCTCCCCAACATGGTTGCCACCTTCCCATCTTTATGTCTTAGCCCCCCTTTTCTCTCCCACCTGTTCTGCATATTCCCAATTTTTCTCTAAGCCCAGATCAATGGCCATCTCTCCCTCAAAGCTTCCCCAGCCACAAGAATTGCTGTTATTGGAAGGGACCTCACTCACCATCCAGTCCAACCCATACCTGAAGAAAAGCAAATCAAACAAAGCCTCTGCAGCATCTCCATGAGGTGGTCATTCAGCTCCTGCTGGAAGACTGCAGAGAGGGGAAACTCATGGCCTTCTGGCCCAGCCCATCCCATGTTTGGGATAGTTTTAATTGTAAGGTTTTTTCATGACATTAAGGTTCTTTTGGCCTCTTTGTAACTTCTACCCATCATTCCTGCTTTTGCCTTCTGGGCTAAAGCAGATCATGGCTGAATCTTTTCCCATATCACAGCCCCCCAAAAGATGGGAGCCAATTATCATTGCCCACCCACACAACTACCACCACTTCCTCTTCTCCAGGGTAAACATTTCTTTCTTTTTTTGTTTTTTGCGGGGCAATGGGGATTAAGTGACTTGCCCAGGGTCACTCAGCTAGCAAGTGTCAAGTGTCTGAGGCCGAATTTGAACTCAGGTCCTCCTGAATCCAGGGCCGGTGCTTTATCCACTGTTCCACCTAGCTGCCCCCAAACATTTCTTAATATAGCAAAATTTCATGGTTCCTCATCATCCTGGTTGCGTTCTCCTCTTCTCCCCTACTCCCTTTCCCTCCCATCTTTTCCTCTCCTTTCTTCTCCTTCTCCTCCCCATCCTTTCTTCTGCTCCCCTACCATTCCTCTCTTCTCTTTTTCCCCACTCCCTCTTTCTCTCCTCTCTTCTCCTCTCTCTTCCCCTTTCCCCTTTCCTTTCCTTTCCTTCTCCTCTCTTTCTCTCCTCTCCTTTCTTCTCCTCTCCTCTTCTCCTCTCTTTTTCTTCCCTACCACCCCTCCCTGCCCTTCCTCTCCTATCCTCCCCTTTTCTCCTCTTCTCTCCTTTCTCTTCCCCTCCCTTCCTCTTCTCTACTTTCCTCTCCTCCCCTCTCCTTTCCTTTCTTCCTTTTCTCCCCTCTCTTGTCCTGTCCTGTCCTGTCCTCTCCTTTCCTCTTTAGTACTCAAAGCTAAGTATTCCCAGGTCATCTAGCCAGTCTTACTAGGTTATAATTTCATGGCCCACCAGCACCCTGGGTAGCCTCTCTTTTCCTCTCATCTCTTTCCTTCCCTCTTTTCTTCTCAGAGCTAAGCATTCCCAGGTCCTTCAGTCTATCATAACACAGCATATTCTCCAGGCTCCTTGTCATCCTGACTGCACTCCTCTCTCCAGCTAAGCAGTGACCTTCCCAACAACATGGTACCCAGAAGAAAACACAGTACTCTAGCTGTGGTCTGACCAGGACAGAGTATAGCAGTGACTAAACCACTAGTCCTGGAATCAGGAAGACTTGGGTTCAAATCCAACCTCAGACACTCACTAGCTAGACCTCTCTGGGCCTCAGTCCTCTCCTCTGTAAAACAAGGGGGTTGGGCTTGATGGTGTCTAAGGCCTCTTCTGTCCTTTCATCGATGATCCTGTGATTTCATGGCCCCCTAACACAGGCTCTAGTGTGCAGGCAAGTCAAGGACATCAGAGTCTGGAGTGAAGCCAGCAGTGTCTGGTGCACAGTAGTTCCCTTAACACATGTTTGTTGATTTGAATTCATCTGTTGAAAGATGTAAAGAGCTTTCACTTGTTGAGGAGGCATTTCTCTGCCGCCAAGTTTCCTCCACACTGTTGTTTAGTTGTTTCAGTTGTGTCAGACTTTTCATGTTCCATTTGGGGTTTTCTTGGCAAATGGGTTCGGCGTTTCCTTCTCCATCTCATTTTTTACAGATGAAGAAACTGAGACAGTCAGGTTCAAGTGACTTGCCCAGGATCATACAAACAGTAAGTGTCTGAGATCAAATTTGAACTCAAGTCTTCCTGACTCCAGACCCAGCGCTCTTTCCACTGCACCACCTTAGTTGTCCCTCCATACCACAGTACAGAGTTGTTATTTGCCCAGACTGTCCCCCATAGGAAGAAAGCCCTCTCTCCTTCCTACCTCCTCCAGTTCCCTTCAAGGCTCATCTCAGGTGCCCCCTTGTCTCCAAGACCCCTGTTGTCAGCACTTCTCCTCCACCTGATTTACATGGCTTCTACTCAGTGTGCGTTTTGTATTGATTTACTTAGCAGTGTAGATCAGGAGAATTAGCTGTGGGGTCTGCAGATCTCCATGGGTAGATTTCAGTGACATGGGGAAAAAAATGACATCTTTATTTTCATTAGCCTACCAGCAAAATTAGCACTTCCTCTGGTTACAATATACATGGGCAAAAAAACCCCCAAAAAACAAACAAAAAATAAATAAATAAAAAATAAAAAAAAAAACCAATATACATGGGCAAGCAATTGTGATTCTGAGAAGGTTCCTTAGGTTTCACCCCACTCCCAGAGGGGTCCAGGACACAGAAAAGGCAAAGAATCCATGGTGTGGGTGCTGTTTTGCCCCCAGAGACACTATTCCCCTTGAGAGGAAAGGTCTTTCTGCCTCCAGTGCCCAGTACTATGTACCCAGTAGGTGATTAATAAATGCACATTGAAGATAAAGACCCCTTTCTCCCACTGGGAGTTCAGGGTCTTGGGAATGTGGCTGCTGCAGAGAGGCAGGAGGCATGCAGGCTGGATGCAGACCCATTAGCATGCCAGCCAGCCTCCCCACATTGCCCATTCCAGACCCAGCTCTCTTTATGTAAATAGCCTTGTAGCTTGTTATCTGTGCTCTGCAGAGATTAAAGGTTTGCCCATCAAGGCCGATTCCAAAGGCCTGCAGGGACAGAGACCAAATCGCCGGGCCCTTCCAAAGCCGGGGATACTTTCCAGATGTTTTCAAGGTCTGACGTCTCCTCTGATTATCCTGACTGCAGCAAGGAGTAGCATTTTAAGGCAAGCTGCAGAACTCTGGGACTCTATTTCCCTTGTGTGCACTGTCATTGCCAATTAGAGGGAGAAAGAAACAGACTAATAATAATTAGCATTTCCATGGCATTTTCAAGTTGGTAAAGAGCTTTGAGTCCATAACAACCCAGTGAGACAGGAATTACCGAAACTATTAGCCCTATTTACAGATGAATAAACTGAGTTTGATAGAGGTAAAACAAGTGCCCCTGGGTAATACAGCTAGGCAGTTCAGAGATTTCTTCCCCCAGGACATCTTGGATCAAGGCCCTACCCTCTTTCTATTACAGTATTCTGTGCCTTAATCACCAAGATGATTCTCAGCCAAGGTTAATAGGGCTCCACTGAGAATGGCATTTTTATAAGATTGGGCCTGGTGGTCTTCAGGCCATCATGAATGTCCCCTCATGAGATACTATTTTTTGAGGTTAGTATGTATGGATGGCTGTGTGATGAAAAGTAACATCTGTCCGACAGTTTGTTTTCTTCCCTGCATCCGGATACCCCCCAAATCCCATGTGCCTCAAGCCGCGACATGAAATTAGGCCAGCTCCAGGTGGCCACCAAAAATCAGTATATAGGGACAGCTAGGTGGCACAGTAGATAGAGCACTGGCCCTGGATTCAGGAGGACCTGAGTTCAAATCCTGCCTCAGACACTTAACACTTACTAGCTGTGTGACCCTGGGCAAGGCACTTAACCCCAATTGCCATGCCCCCCCAAAATATCAGTATATAAATGTCCCACCTTCGGAAGCATTTGGAGGATGCCCTCTCTTCCTCCATGCTTCTGAAGGAGCATATTTTCCCAGTCCAAGGGACCCAGGTCTCAGTACTCTTCAATACAGCCCCACCCTTCATGAGTTTTACTCAGTGTGTGTCTGAATTGTATACTGGCTCCCCTTCTCTTTCTCCCTTTTGACCTTTCCTCTCTCCCAGTCCTCCCTATCGTTTGCTAACAAAACTTATCATTGTACTGATTTCCATTGTTTTACATAATATTCTCAACATTTAAACTCATTAAAGAGTTGTTTTCCCATATTCTCTGGAGGGCCCGTGGTCCTTCTCTTAGATATAGACCTGATCCTGGGACAAGGACTTAACCTGTTGAGATCTGCACCTATGCCAGGGAAGTATGGCACTGTGAACCCAGGTGTAGAGAACAAGGATCAATAGGTGAACCCAACATCTTCCCAAGAGGGATTCCCTTAAGCCAGAGAACTATCATAAAACACAGGGCACCTAGGTGATACAGTGGATGAAGCACTAGGCCCAAAGTCAGGAAGACCTGAGTTCAAATCCAGCCTCAGATATGGACTAGCTGTGTGACCCTGGCCAAGTCATTTCACCCTGTTTGCCTCAGTTTCCTCATCTATAAAATGAGCTGGAGAAGGAAATGGCAAACTACTCCAGTATCTTTGCCAAGAAAACTTCAAATAGGATCATGAAGAGTCAGACATGACTGAAAACCAAATTATTGTTATTATCATCATGTAGTTTAACCCAGAGATCCCACTCTCTGGATATAGCTACACTAAGGATGTCAAAGACAGAAAGAAAGGCCCTACATCCACTAACATATTCATAGTAGCACTTTTTTTTTTGAAAGGAAGAACTGGAAATAAGTGGATACCCAAAGAATTAGGATTGGCTAAACAAATTGCACTATATGAAAGAAATGCAATTTTATGGTTCCATGAGAAATGATGGAATACATATTAAGAATTAAGATATTAGGAGGCAGCTAGGTGGCACAGTGAATAAAGCACCGGCCCTGGATTCAGAAGGACCTGAGTTCAAATCTGTCCTCAGACACTTGACACTTACTAGCTGTGTGACCCTGGGCAAGTCACTTAACTTCAATTGCCTCACTAAAAAAGCATAATTAAGATATTAAGAACACAGAGAAGTATAAGAAAGCTGATATTAACTCTTGAAGAGAGAAGTAAGAAAGATAAAGAAAACTATATATACAGTGACTATGACTATGGAAATCCCAAGAACAACAACAACAAAGGGGTAAAAATACCCACTGAGCATGAACATTGTTATCGTAATAACCAAACTTATCCCCAAATAAGATGCAAAATGCATGCACCCCCCTCTCTTCTTTGCAGAGTTTGAGGACTACAGGACCCCCCGTCAGACTTCGGTGATGTGTCAGGTTAATTTTATTGAGATGCATCACCACCCCACCCCTTTCTTATACTTGGTTGGCAAAAGATGCCTCTCTGGATAGGGGAGAGGGAGAAAGAGATTTGAAATGAAAGTGATATAAAAACAAAACAAAAATTAATAATTTAAAATGTATACATAAAAATGTCCTTGTCTGGGTACATAGTGAATGATCAAGGAAAATATATACAGCATAAATCATTAACTTAGAACCCTCTAATTTGTCAATAGTAATAAAGCTGGACAAAAGTTTACTTTGCTGGCTGATTTGGAGGCAAAAGTTTTGCCAAGGATTTTTCTAATGCCAACAATTTCAATGGAAATTTCTAACCCACTTAACAGTATTTTGCGAAGCTTTAAAACAATTTACTTACTTGCATATAAACACTTGCTATTTTGATTACAAAATATTTTTATTTATTAAAGCTAGTCTCACTAATAACTTTTGCTAGGTAACACTTTATGGTCCAAATTTGTAATTTTTGGCTCCAGTGTTCTAGAAATTCATTTTTAAACATCCACACAGAGTATAAATATATAGTGCAATTCAGTCTTGTTACCAATCCAATTTAGCTTTCCCCCAAGTAAGGAACATCCTTTGCCCTTGAATAGTCTGCCAGCCCTGCAGCCTGCCTATTCTGGAATATTCCTTTGCAAGTCTAACCACCCCCTTCTCCCATTAGTGAGTTCCTCCTGAATTTTTCATTTCATGGGTGGGTTTAGGCCAGCCTACCTCAATTCCTTTCTCAGTCATGTTCCTGAACTGGAATTCAAAATCATGCCCTCCCTTCTTCCCTTTCTCCCTCCCTTTCCTTCCTTTCCTTTCTTTTCCTTTTCCCTTCCTTCCTTCCTTCCTTCCTTCCTTCCTTCCTTCCTTCCTTCCTTCCTTCCTTCCTTCCTTCCTTCCTTCCTTTCTTCCTCCTTATCTACCTTCCTGCCTTCCTTCCTTTTTTCCTTCCATCCTTCCATCTTTCCTTTTTTCCTTCCTTCCCTCCTTCCTTCCTTCCTTCCTTCCTTCCTTCCTTCCTTCCTTCCTTCCTTCCTTCCTTCCTTCCTTCCTCCCTCCCTCCCTTCCTTCCTTCCTTCCTCCCTCTCTCCAACCATCCCTTCTTTTCTTCCTTCCTTCTTCCCTCCTATCCTCCCTTCTTTTCTTCCTCACTCCCTTCCTTCCTCCCAGATTAACTGTAGTTATGCCTGATGCCTTCTGTGAATTGAACTCAAAAGACATTGATAACTTACATAATGGACAGTGTGTCTAAGCTCTGGGCTTAGAGAAATTGGCTCCTATCTTGGAGATAGCCCCCAAATTATCCATGTGTGGCTTGTTCCCTCCCCCCCACCACAGGTAACTGGGATATCTCAACTATGGCTTATATTAGATATAAGTAATAAGATCTCCAGTTCCCATATAAGCACTAAAAATCATGATGGATGTCAAGTATAGGTGTGCATGTAAATTGTGTTTGTTGTACCCAGGCACATACTAATATCTTTAGAAAGAAGGGAGCTCTGTGTACTCATTAATCAACTACTTTTATTTTTGTACATAAATTGTTGTTCTATGTATATTATGCTTAAATTTAGTTGTTTTAGTTTCTTTAGTTTGGTGAATACAAATAGTATTATTTTTAATGCCTATTTAATAAATGTTCACCTTTTAAAAATAATTTGCTATAATACCCTGGGTGTACATGGAAAACACACAGAGAATTCAAATTAGTTCACAAATAGCCCAAATGATTCCCCTTCCTCCTCCAGTGAATCCCACCTTCTTCCCCAATGACCATGAAGTCTTTCAGACACATAGCAACCATTTTGTCATTTGGACTGCTATCATAAGTTAAAAGAACTCAGGGTCACATTTGATTAATATCCCATCTCTTATAGGGAACAAGATTTGGAGTCAGAAAGAATGTGGATTTAAATACTACCTCAAATGCATACTAGCTATGTCATCCTGGACAATTCATTTAACCACTCTGTGCCTCATTTTCCTCATCTATAAAATGAAGGTGTTAGACTCATGACATCTAAGGTTCCTTCCTGCCTTTAATTTATAATCCTATGATCCCACATTATAGGCAGGAAGATAACTAGTTGTTGACAGGACATTTTCAGCTGTATATGATAGGGGAAAATAATTCTGTGATAAGGAAAATTTGCAGAAAAAAGACAGGACAAGGGTGTTAGGAGAAGAGATGAAGTCCAGAGGTAGTCTGCTTACAATAGTGTCCTTTGGGTTTCAGAGCCCCAGGATCTGAGAGAGATTATCATAGGTGATTAGGTGTAGCTAGGTGACATAGTGGATAGAAAGCCAGGCTGGGAGTCAGAAAGATTCATCTTCCTGAGTTCAAATCTGGCCTCAAACACTCACTAGGCACATGACCCTGGACAAGTCACTTAACCCCATTGGCTTCAGTTTCCTCATCTGTAAAAATGATCTGGAGAAAGAAATGGCAAACCGTCCAGTATCTTTGCCAAGAAAACCCTAAATTGGATCACAAAGAGTTGGGCACAATTGAAACTACTGAACAACAAACAGTCAATGAGGCCATAGACAATTAAAAATTCTCATTTCTGGAAATTGTCAGGTGGTATAGATACATAGAGAAATGGGCAAGAGTGTCAAACTCAAATAGAAGCCAAGTATCACTAAACTGGACTTAAGAATCCTTCTGTGTACATTGACTTAATTTTAAAATGTAATGTTATTTATGTTCTATTTGATTTATATCTATTTTGTCGAATATTTCCCATTTACATTTTAACCCGGTTCAGGAGGAACCTGGAAGTATTGTGTGGATGATCGATCTGACACCTCTGATTATGAATACTAATTATGAATACTAATAAAATGTAAGCTCCTTGAGGGGAGGAATTGACTTTCCTTTTGCATTTGTATCCCCATCACAGGGTTTGACACAGAATAGGGACTATATAAATGCCTATTAGTTTATGGATGGGGTGATTGATGAAGGGTGATGTGGGTCATTTGGTAGAGGAGGAAGCAGTCTAGAGAAGACTAAGGTGTCTTCTCCATTCTTTCTCATACTTGCCCAACCTATTCCTTCCTCCATACCCTTGCTGGTGTTCTGTCTTGATAGATACCTTTCCTGCCTACTCTCTATAACAATCTGTGTCTTCCCTGTGGGAGAGAGTATGCTAGACTTAGAATCAGGAAGACCTGAAGAGAAGACTCAGGAGGGATATGATGGGTTGTCATGTGGAAAGAGATCCCTCTATTATTATTATTATTATTATTATTATTATTATTGTTGTTGTTGTTGTTGTTGTTGTTGTTAACAACAACAAGAAGAATAATAAATTAGCTTTCTTCTTCTTGGCCCCAGAGGGCAGAACTAGGACCTAATGAAGAACTTAACCATTAGGGCTCCCCCAAAATGGAATGGGCTATCTTGTTGGAAGACTTCACCCAAAGTTTAGCTGAGTTCCATTCCCCCTCTAGACCTATGAATTGATAATTCTCTTAGTAGACATTAGAGTAACTCTAGCCTGACTTGTTTTTCCCCTTTTATTTTTAAATTCAGAATTTTGCAAACACCAAATAAACTGAGCATTTAGATTAGAAGGAAAGTATCATTTATAAGACAGAAAATCTCTATTCTGTAGAGTTTGATTTTATTTTTAAGCATTTATTAAATTCTCCATGTAATTTTCAAACCTCTTCTGTCTGTTGTTCCTTTTGGCCTTTCTTTTGTTCTCTTTCTTTTTTGAGGGGTGGGGGTAGATAGATAGGGAGGGCTGGTTTATTTTGAACATCCCCCTCCTCTAACAGTGACCCCATTGAAAAGAAAAATAAAATAAAATAAAACTCTCATAACAAATACACATAGTTAAACAAAATGGATTTCCATGTTGGTTGTATCAAAAAATGTATGTTCTGTTATACCTCCTAAGTCATCACTTCTCTCTCAGGGGGTGGAGAGCATGTTTCATCATCAGGCTCCTAGATCATGGTTGGTCATTGTGTGGATCAAAGTTCTTAAATCTATTTTGTTGTTATTGTATAAATTGTTTTTCTGATCCTGCTCACTCTTTTTTTGCATCAACTCATACAATTCTTTCCAAGTTTCCCCGAAAACATCCCCTTCATCATTTCTTATAGCACTATAATATTCTGTTCTATGACATTCATATGCCATAATTTGTTCTGCCATTCCCCAATTGATTGGCACCCCATTTTAGTTTCCAGCACACAGTTTGGTCTAACTTGTCTATTGTTAAAGCTAAAATTCTAGCTAGTCTGTCTAAAATATCTAATGAGTGTTCGCCAATAAATTATAAGCTTTAGCAAGAGTTAGGCTTTTAAGCATTTATTAAGGAGAATAAGAATTTGGTAAAGAGAGAGAAAGCCCTACATTCATCTATCTATTAAAGGGAGAGCACATTTCTAGCTCCGCTCTCCACCAGAGTCCAAAGGAAAAGAGAGAATATTAGCGCCAGGCTCCTCCCTTCTTCCTCCTGACGCCAAAGAAAAGAATCCTGGTCTTGCCCTCAAAGACCTTCACTTCATGGGGAGCTTTTCTATAGTAAATCTCCAGCAGGTGGCGTCATTCCAATCATTACACTATCTTTTTTTCTTTTCTAGGAAGCCTGGCCAGTGAATCTCTCCTGGCCAGGGCCCGATGCTATGGACACCTAGGGCAGAAGAAAACAGCCATTTATGACTTCAACACCATTCTCAAGACTGACCCAACCAATGTGCAGGCTCTGTGTGGTCGGGCATTTATGCATCTGGTTCTGAATCAGCAGAAGGTATGACTATCCATGCTTTGGGGAAGTAAGGAGCTTTAGCTGATGGTCAGCTGAGGAAAGACCTACAAAGATGTCTTCTTCGTTCCCTGGGTAATTAGATTCTAAGTTCTTGGGCATGGGTAGGAAGTATCCTAAATCTGGGCCTATTCTGACCAAATATCAAAATGAGCCCATTTAAATTTATGGAAGACTTTAACCTCTAAAAAATTCCTTAAAATTTGGATATAAACCAGATTTTCAGAACTGAGTCCTGTTTTCCTAATGGTTCACATTCTGGCATCAGAGGTGTTTGAGTCTTTATTTCCTTCCCACCAAGCAGTTAATGGTCTGTGAACAAATGCTTAAGTACACCAGGGGAGCTCCTCGTTTTAAAGACACTGTTCAGTGAATAGGTTGATTATAGGTTTAGAGCTGAAAACGACCTCAGGGATCAGAGGATCATAAAGGACTTAGTGTTCCAGTACTCCAGGTTGTCCTATCTCAAAGGTAGCTCTCCCCATTCATATTTCTTTGATTTATGTTGCCCCTAGCCAGAGGTGCATCTGGGAAATCTCCAAAAACTGCTTAAATATATATATATATATAGTTCATGTCTTGGTCTCCACAGAAATGG